>NW_027454625.1:0-68326 GCF_040206685.1 Ascaphus truei | reverse complement strand
CCCTTTCCTTTCTTCCCTTCTCTCTCCCTCTCCTCTCTCTCTTCCTTCTCTCTCCATCTTCCTTCTCTCTCTCCCTCTTCCTTCTCTCTCCCTCTTCCTTCTCTCTCCCTCTTCCTTCTCTCTCTCCTCGCCCTTCTCTCTCCTCTCTCCTCTCTCGCCTTCTCTCTCCTCTCCTCTCTCTCGCCCTTCTCTCTCCTCTCTCTCTCTCGCCCTTCTCTCTCCCTCTCTCTCTCTCGCCTTCTCTCTCCTCTCTCTCTCTCGCCCTTCTCTCTCCTCTCTCTCTCTCTCGCCCTTCTCTCTCCTCTCTCTCTCTCGCCCTTCTCTCTCCTCTCTCTCTCTCGCCCTTCTCTCTCCTCTCTCTCTCTCGCCCTTCTCTCTCCTCCTCTCTCTCTCGCCCTTCTCTCTCCTCTCTCTCTCTCGCCCTTCTCTCTCTCTCTCTCTCGCCCTTCTCTCTCTCTCTCTCTCTCTCGCCCTTCTCTCTCCTCTCTCTCTCTCGCCCTTCTCTCTCCTCTCTCTCTCTCGCCCTTCTCTCTCCTCTCTCTCTCTCGCCCTTCTCTCTCCTCTCTCTCTCTCGCCCTTCTCTCTCCTCTCTCTCTCTCGCCCTTCTCTCTCCTCTCTCTCTCTCGCCCTTCTCTCTCCTCTCTCTCTCTCGCCCTTCTCTCTCCTCTCTCTCTCTCGCCCTTCTCTCTCCTCTCTCTCTCGCCCTTCTCTCTCCTCTCTCTCTCTCGCCCTTCTCTCTCTCTCTCTCTCTCGCCCTTCTCTCTCCTCTCTCTCTCTCGCCTCTCTCTCTCTCTCTCTCTCTCGCCCTTCTCTCTCCTCTCTCTCTCTCGCCTTCTCTCTCTCTCTCTCTCTCTCGCCCTTCTCTCTCCTCTCTCTCTCGCCCTTCTCTCTCCTCTCTCTCTCTCGCCCTTCTCTCTCCTCTCTCTCTCTCGCCCTTCTCTCTCCTCTCTCTCTCGCCCTTCTCTCTCCTCTCTCTCTCTCGCCCTCTCTCTCTCCTCTCTCTCTCGCCCTTCTCTCTCCTCTCTCTCTCGCCCTTCTCTCTCTCTCTCTCTCGCCCTTCTCTCTCCTCTCTCTCTCTCGCCCTTCTCTCTCCTCTCTCTCTCTCGCCCTTCTCTCTCCTCTCTCTCTCTCTCGCCCTTCTCTCTCCTCTCTCTCTCTCGCCCTTCTCTCTCTCTCTCTCTCTCTCGCCCTTCTCTCTCTCCTCTCTCTCTCGCCCTTCTCTCTCTCCTCTCTCTCTCTCGCCCTTCTCTCTCTCCTCTCTCTTCTCGCCCTTCTCTCTCCTCTCTCTCTCTCGCCCTTCTCTCTCTCCCTCTCTCTCTCTCGCCCTTCTCTCTCTCCTCTCTCTCTCGCCCTTCTCTCTCCCTCTCTCTCTCTCGCCCTTCTCTCGCCCTTCTCTCTCTCTCTCGCCCTTCTCTCGCCTTCTCTCTCTCTCGCCCTTCTCTCGCCCTTCTCTCTCTCTCGCCCTTCTCTCTCTCTCGCCTTCTCTCTCTCTCGCCCTTCTCTCTCTCTCGCCCTTCTCTCTCTCTCGCCCTTCTCTCTCTCTCGCCCTTCTCTCTCTCTCGCCTTCTTCTCTCTCGCCCTTCTCTCTCTCTCGCCTTCTCTCTCTCTCGCCCTTCTCTCGCCCCTTCTCTCGCCCTCTCTCTCGCCCTTCTCTCGCCCTCTCTCGCCCTTCTCTCTCCCCTCTCTCCCCTCTCTCCCCTCTCTCCCCTCTCTCCCCTCTCCTCCCTCTCTCCCCTCTCCCCCTCTCTCCCCTCTCCCCTCTCCCCTCTCCCCCTCTCCCCCTCTCCCCCTCCTCTCCCCTCTCCCCTCTCTCCCTCTCTCCTCTCTCTCTCTCTCTCTCTCTCTCTCTCTCTCTCCTCCTCCTTCTTATCCATCTCCCTTCTCTCTACATCTACCTTCTCTCTCTCCGTATCCCTTGTCGCTCCCTCTCCCTTGTTTCTACCTCTCCCTTGTCTCTCCATTCTCTCTCCCTCTTCCTTCTCTCTCCCTCTTCCTCTCTCTCTCCCTCTTCCTTCTCTCTCCCTCTTCCTTCTCTCTCCCTCTTCCTTCTCTCTCCCTCTTCCTTCTCTCTCCCTCTTCCTTCTCTCTCCCTCTTCCTTCTCTCTCCCTCTCCTTCTCTCTCTCCCTCTGCCTTCTCTCTCCCTCTTCCTTCTCTCTCCCTCTTCCTTATCTCTCCCTCTACCTTATCTCTCCCTCTTCCTTCTCTCTCCATCTTCCTTCTCTCTCCCTCTTCCTTCTCTCTCCCCTTTTCCTTTCCCCTCCCTTTTCCTTCTCTCTCCCTCTCCCTTCTCTCTCCCTCCTCTCTCCCTTGTCACCCCCTTCTCTCTCCCTCTCCCTTCTCTCTCCCTATCCCTTCTCTCTCCCTTTCCTTGTCTCTCCCTCTCCCTTGTCTCTCCATTCTCTCTCCCTTTCCTTCTCTCTCCCTTTTCCTTCTCTCTCCCTTTCCCTTCTCTCTCCCTTTTCTTTCTCTCTCCCTTCTCTCTCCCTTTTCTCACTCCCTTCTCTATCCCTCTGTCTTCTCTCTCCCTTCTCTCTCCCTATCCCTTCTCTCTCCCTCTTCCTTCTCTCTCCCTTTCCAATCTCTCTCCCTTTCCAATCTCTCTCCCTTTTTCCTTGTCTCTCCATTCTCTCCCTTTTCCTTTCCCCTCCCCTTTCCTTCGCTCTCCTCTCCCTTCTCTCTCTCTCTACTCCCTTCTCTCTCTCTCTCTCCCCCCTCCCTTCTCTCTCCCTCTCCCTTATAACTCCCTCATCATTCCCTCTACCTCTCTCTCTCCCTCTCCCTTCTCTCTCTCTCCCTTTCCCTTCTCTCTCACCCTCTTCCTTCTCTCTGTCTCTCCCTCTCCCTTCTCTCTCTCTCTCTCCTCTCTCCCTCTCCCTTCTCTCTCCCTCTCCCTTCTCTCTCCCTTTTCCTTGTCACTCCCTCATCACTCTCTCTCTCTCTCTCTCTCTCTCTCTCCCTTCTCTCTCTCTCTCCCTTTTGTCTCTCTCTCCCTTTTCTCTCTCCCTCTTCCTTCGCTCTCCCTCCTCTCTCCCTTGTCACTCCCATCTCTCTCCCTCTCCCTTCTCTCTCCCTATCCCTTCTCTCTCCCTTTCCTTGTCTCTCCCTCTCCCTTGTCTCTCCATTCTCTCTCCCTCTTCCTTCTCTCTCCCTCTTCCTTCTCTCTCCTTTTCCTTCTATCTCCCTTTCCTTCTCTCTCCCTTTTCCTTCTCTCTCCCTTTACCTTCTCTCTCATTTTGCCTTCTCTCTCCCTTTTCTCTCCCCTTTCTCTCCCTTTTCTCTCCCTTTTGCTTTTCTCTCCCTTTTGCTTTTCTCTCCCTTTTCCTTTTCTCTTCCTTTTCCTTTTCTCTCCCTTTTCCTTTTCTCTCCCTTTTCCTTTTCTCTCCCTTTTCCTTTTCTCTCCCTTTTCCTTTTCTCTCCCTTTTCCTTTTCTCTCCCTTTTCCTTTTCTTTCCCTTTTCCTTTTCTCTCCCTCACCCTTCTCTCTCCCTCTCCCTTCTCTCTCCATCTCCCTTTCTCTACATCTACCTTCTCTCTCTCCGTATCCCTTCTTCCTCTCCCTATCCCTTCTCTCTCTCCCTATCCCTTCTCTCTCTCCCTATCCCTTCTCTCTCTCCCTCTTCCTTCTCTCTCCCTATCCCTTCTCTCTCCCTTTCCTTGTCTCTCCCTCTCCCTTCTCTCTCCCTTTTCTTTCTCTCTCCATCTCTCTCCCTTTTCTCACTCCCTTCTCTATCCCTCTCCCTTCTCTCTCCCTATCCCATCTCTCTCCCTCTTCCTTCTCTCTCCCTCTTCCTTCTCTCTCACTTTCCATGCTCTCTCCCTTTTCCTTGTCTCTCCATTCTCTCCCTTTTCCTTTCCCCTCTCCTTTCCTTCGCTCTCCCTCTCCCTTCTCTCTTCCTCCTCTCTCCCTTGTCACTTCCATCTCTCTCCCTCTCCCTTCTCTCTCACTATCCCTTCTCTCTCCCTTTCCTTGTCTCTCCCTCTCCCTTGTCTCTCCATTCTCTCTCCCTCTTCCTTCTCTCTCCCTTTTCCTTCTATCTCCATTTCCTTCTCTCTCCCTTTTCATTTTCTCTCCCTTTTCCTTTTCTCTCCCTCTCCCTTCTCTCTCCCTCTCCCTTCTCTGTCCCTCCTCTCACACTTGTCTCTCCCTGCTTTCTCTCTCTCCCTTCTCTCTCCCTCTCTTCTCTCTCCCTCTCCCTTCTCTCTCCCTCTCCCTTCTCTCAATTTTTTTCTCTCTTACTCCCCACTCTATCTCTTTCACTTCAACCCGTCTCTTGCTCTCACACACATTTCTTTCTTCCACTTCTCTCTCTCTCTTTTTCTTTCTCAAACCCTCTCTTTCTCTCCCTGCTCTCTATTACTCTCCCTGACTAGCATCCCTGCTCCTTCTAAATCACCTGTATTTTACTCTCACAAATGTCCTTTCTTTCTCTCTCTCTTTCAAGGACTACCACTCTCCCCTCTCTCTCACAAACCCCTCTCTCACTCAGTCTAAGCATTGTTTATTTAGTTCATCAGTGAAAGAGGGTCCTCAACTGCATTGCTCTAAAGGGGATTGCATTATATTTTTTCACTTATCTTGGGTAAAATTTATTTGCAGTATGAAAATAGGTAAGTTCGTCTATCAAGATGATGTTCACAAAGGACATACTAACAAGGAGGTAAGTAGTTGAGGTAAGTGAGTACACCTACACAATGCATTGCTTTTATCTCTCAGGATATAAAGCTTTGAGTTGATTTCTCTCCCTTTACACGAGTGTGCCCTTTTAGAGTCAGGCAGTGAACTCTTCGCTACTGTCCCATCTGCAGCGCTAGCTCGACTGTAAATTGGGGGAAGAAAGCATACCCCTTTACGGACGATAGACAGTAGTGCTTCTTCACTCCTAGCATACGGCAGAGGAGAAGCTCCGCTCTGTACAAAACGGATCTAGTCCTCAATGTCCAAGTACTTAGTAGTGAGGTAAAAGCTAGCTCTTTACCTCTAAGGGTGCCTCTCGCTAACATGCAACGAATGCAAGAGTTTTCAAATTTTTGAATGACTAACTGCATATAAATGCAACATGTCAATTGGATAGGGAATAGAATATATACAACAAAATAGAAAGGGCAGGCTCACAGACTGATTCCATGCCCTCCCTCACCTGCTCTTACCCTCCTTGACCCATGTTCACTATAACCCACCACCTCATCCACCTTCACCCACCCACCATTGCCCATTCACCAACACCTTCACTCACCCACACCTTCACTCATCCACTTTCAACCTACCTCACCTACATTCACCAACCTTTAACCCCACCTAAACACACCCTCCCTCTTCCACCTTAATCCTCACCCTCCCTTACCCACGTTTACTCTACCTTACTGGCCTCAACCTTACCTACAAAGCCTCCTATACCCATATTAACCATCCCTCACCCACCTTCAACATCACCTTCCCAAACCCTCCTTCACCCAACCTCCCTCACCCACCTTCTACCCTCCATCATCCATATTAAAATTCACCTTCACCACCCTTACCTGCACACCCATACCCAGCCTCACCCTTGCCCACTCACCCATACCTTAACTGACCCACACTTTTTTCACCCACCTTCATCCTCACCCTCCCAAACACATTTACTCACCCTCCCTAATCCACCTACAACACCACCTACCCACTCTCTTCATCATCCACCTTCCCTCACAAACCTTCAACCTCCCTTACCCACACCCACCATACATCCCTAAACCTCCCTCACCCACCTACCCACAACCTCCCTCACCTGCTTACCCACTTACACTTTTTCTTACCACACTTTCAACCCCAAACCACACCCTCCCTAAATTATTCAGAACTTAACTCTCATTGGTCAAGTGTGACTAAATGAGTCACATAACTAAAAATGTTCTATTCTTTTTTAACCAAACACAAATACAAAAATAATCATAAGGGTCAACCCTAACTTTGAACACTAACCCTAACTCTTCTCTGATTGGTTAGTACCCAAATGAGTCACATGCCTAAATTTTCGTATAACCCTAACCCTAACCCTAACCCTAACTTTCAACCCTAACTTTCAACCCTAACTTTCAACCCTAACTCTTCTCTGATTGGTTAGTACCCAAATGAGTCACATACCTAAATTTTCGTATTCCCCTATAACCCTGGGCCAAACAAAAATAGAAAAATAATCCTAAATGTCAACCCTAACTTTCAACCCTAACTTTCAACCCTAACTTTCAACCCTAACTTTCAACCCTAACTTTCAACCCTAACTCTTCTCTGATTGGTTAGTACCCAAATGAGTCACATACCTAAATTTTCGTATTCCCCTATAACCCTGGGCCAAACAAAAATAGAAAAATAATCCTAACTTTCAACCCTAACTTTCAACCCTAACTTTCAACCCTAACTCTTCTCTGATTGGTTAGTACCCAAATGAGTCACATACCTAAATTTTCGTATTCCCCTATAACCCTGGGCCAAACAAAAATAGAAAAATAATCCTAAGTGTCAACCCTAACTTTCAACCCTAACTTTCAACCCTAACTCTTCTCTGATTGGTTAGTACCCAAATGAGTCACATACCTAAATTTTCGTATTCCCCTATAACCCTGGGCCAAACAAAAATAGAAAAATAATCCTAACTTTCAACCCTAACTTTCAACCCTAACTTTCAACCCTAACTTTCAACCCTAACTTTCAACCCTAACTCTTCTCTGATTGGTTAGTACCCAAATGAGTCACATACCTAAATTTTCGTATTCCCCTATAACCCTGGGCCAAACAAAAATAGAAAAATAATCCTAAGTGTCAACCCTAACTTTCAACCCTAACTTTCAACCCTAACTTTCAACCCTAACTCTTCTCTGATTGGTTAGTACCCAAATGAGTCACATACCTAAATTTTCGTATTCCCCTATAACCCTGGGCCAAACAAAAATAGAAAAATAACCCTAACTTTCAACCCTAACTTTCAACCCTAACTTTCAACCCTAACTTTCAACCCTAACTTTCAACCCTAACTCTTCTCTGATTGGTTAGTACCCAAATGAGTCACATACCTAAATTTTCGTATTCCCCTATAACCCTGGGCCAAACAAAAATAGAAAAATAATCCTAAGTGTCAACCCTAACTTTCAACCCTAACTTTCAACCCTAACTTTCAACCCTAACTCTTCTCTGATTGGTTAGTACCCAAATGAGTCACATACCTAAATTTTCGTATTCCCCTATAACCCTGGGCCAAACAAAAATAGAAAAATAATCCTAAGTGTCAACCCTAACTTTCAACCCTAACTTTCAACCCTAACTTTCAACCCTAACTTTCAACCCTAACCCTTCTCTGATTGGTTAGTACCCAAATGAGTCACATACCTAAATTTTCGTATTCCCCTATAACCCTAACCCTAACCCTAACCCTAACCCTAACCCTAACCCTAACCCTAACCCTAATACCCTAACCCTAACCCTAACCCTAATACCCTAACCCTAACCCTAAAACCCTAACCCTAACCCTAACCCTAACAACCCTAACTTTCAACCCTAACTTTCAACCCTAACTTTCAACCCTAACTTTCAACCCTAACTCTTCTCTGATTGGTTAGTACCCAAATGAGTCACATACCTAAATTTTCGTATTCCCCTATAACCCTGGGCCAAACAAAAATAGAAAAATAATCCTAAGTGTCAACCCTAACTTTCAACCCTAACTTTCAACCCTAACTTTCAACCCTAACTTTCAACCCTAACTCTTCTCTGATTGGTTAGTACCCAAATGAGTCACATACCTAAATTTTCGTATTCCCCTATAACCCTGGGCCAAACAAAAATAGAAAAATAATCCTAAGTGTCAACCCTAACTTTCAACCCTAACTTTCAACCCTAACTTTCAACCCTAACTTTCAACCCTAACTCTTCTCTGATTGGTTAGTACCCAAATGAGTCACATACCTAAATTTTCGTATTCCCCTATAACCCTGGGCCAAACAAAAATAGAAAAATAATCCTAAGTGTCAACCCTAACTTTCAACCCTAACTTTCAACCCTAACTTTCAACCCTAACTTTCAACCCTAACTCTTCTCTGATTGGTTAGTACCCAAATGAGTCACATACCTAAATTTTCGTATTCCCCTATAACCCTGGGCCAAACAAAAATAGAAAAATAATCCTAAGTGTCAACCCTAACTTTCAACCCTAACTTTCAACCCTAACTTTCAACCCTAACTTTCAACCCTAACTCTTCTCTGATTGGTTAGTACCCAAATGAGTCACATACCTAAATTTTCGTATTCCCCTATAACCCTGGGCCAAACAAAAATAGAAAAATAATCCTAAGTGTCAACCCTAACTTTCAACCCTAACTTTCAACCCTAACTTTCAACCCTAACTTTCAACCCTAACTCTTCTCTGATTGGTTAGTACCCAAATGAGTCACATACCTAAATTTTCGTATTCCCCTATAACCCTGGGCCAAACAAAAATAGAAAAATAATCCTAAGTGTCAACCCTAACTTTCAACCCTAACTTTCAACCCTAACTTTCAACCCTAACTCTTCTCTGATTGGTTAGTACCCAAATGAGTCACATACCTAAATTTTCGTATTCCCCTATAACCCTAACCCTAACCCTAACCCTAACCCTAACCCTAACCCTAACCCTAACTTTCAACCCTAACTCTTCTCTGATTGGTTAGTACCCAAATGAGTCACATACCTAAATTTTCGTATTCCCCTATAACCCTGGGCCAAACAAAAATAGAAAAATAATCCTAAGTGTCAACCCTAACTTTCAACCCTAACTTTCAACCCTAACTTTCAACCCTAACTTTCAACCCTAACTTTCAACCCTAACTCTTCTCTGATTGGTTAGTACCCAAATGAGTCACATACCTAAATTTTCGTATTCCCCTATAACCCTGGGCCAAACAAAAATAGAAAAATAATCCTAAGTGTCAACCCTAACTTTCAACCCTAACTTTCAACCCTAACTTTCAACCCTAACTTTCAACCCTAACTTTCAACCCTAACTTTCAACCCTAACTCTTCTCTGATTGGTTAGTACCCAAATGAGTCACATACCTAAATTTTCGTATTCCCCTATAACCCTGGGCCAAACAAAAATAGAAAAATAATCCTAACTGTCAACCCTAACTGTCAACCCTAACTTTCAACCCTAACTTTCAACCCTAACTTTCAACCCTAACTTTCAACCCTAACTCTTCTCTGATTGGTTAGTACCCAAATGAGTCACATACCTAAATTTTCGTATTCCCCTATAACCCTGGGCCAAACAAAAATAGAAAAATAATCCTAAGTGTCAACCCTAACTTTCAACCCTAACTTTCAACCCTAACTTTCAACCCTAACTCTTCTCTGATTGGTTAGTACCCAAATGAGTCACATACCTAAATTTTCGTATTCCCCTATAACCCTGGGCCAAACAAAAATAGAAAAATAATCCTAAGTGTCAACCCTAACTTTCAACCCTAACTTTCAACCCTAACTTTCAACCCTAACTCTTCTCTGATTGGTTAGTACCCAAATGAGTCACATACCTAAATTTTCGTATTCCCCTATAACCCTGGGCCAAACAAAAATAGAAAAATAATCCTAAGTGTCAACCCTAACTTTCAACCCTAACTTTCAACCCTAACTTTCAACCCTAACTTTCAACCCTAACTTTCAACCCTAACTCTTCTCTGATTGGTTAGTACCCAAATGAGTCACATACCTAAATTTTCGTATTCCCCTATAACCCTAACCCTAACCCTAACCCTAACCCTAACCCTAACCCTAACCCTAACCCTAACCCTAAATTTTCGTATTCCCCTATAACCCTGGGCCAAACAAAAATAGAAAAATAATCCTAAGTGTCAACCCTAACTTTCAACCCTAACTTTCAACCCTAACTTTCAACCCTAACTCTTCTCTGATTGGTTAGTACCCAAATGAGTCACATACCTAAATTTTCGTATTCCCCTATAACCCTGGGCCAAACAAAAATAGAAAAATAATCCTAAGTGTCAACCCTAACTTTCAACCCTAACTTTCAACCCTAACTTTCAACCCTAACTTTCAACCCTAACTTTCAACCCTAACTCTTCTCTGATTGGTTAGTACCCAAATGAGTCACATACCTAAATTTTCGTATTCCCCTATAACCCTGGGCCAAACAAAAATAGAAAAATAATCCTAAGTGTCAACCCTAACTTTCAACCCTAACTTTCAACCCTAACTTTCAACCCTAACTTTCAACCCTAACTCTTCTCTGATTGGTTAGTACCCAAATGAGTCACATACCTAAATTTTCGTATTCCCCTATAACCCTGGGCCAAACAAAAATAGAAAAATAATCCTAACTTTCAACCCTAACTTTCAACCCTAACTTTCAACCCTAACTTTCAACCCTAACTCTTCTCTGATTGGTTAGTACCCAAATGAGTCACATACCTAAATTTTCGTATTCCCCTATAACCCTAACCCTAACCCTAACTTTCAACCCTAACTTTCAACCCTAACTTTCAACCCTAACTTTCAACCCTAACTTTCAACCCTAACTTTCAACCCTAACTTTCAACCCTAACTTTCAACCCTAACTTTCAACCCTAACTCTTCTCTGATTGGTTAGTACCCAAATGAGTCACATACCTAAATTTTCGTATTCCCCTATAACCCTGGGCCAAACAAAAATAGAAAAATAATCCTAAGTGTCAACCCTAACTTTCAACCCTAACTTTCAACCCTAACTTTCAACCCTAACTTTCAACCCTAACTTTCAACCCTAACTTTCAACCCTAACTTTCAACCCTAACTCTTCTCTGATTGGTTAGTACCCAAATGAGTCACATACCTAAATTTTCGTATTCCCCTATAACCCTGGGCCAAACAAAAATAGAAAAATAATCCTAAGTGTCAACCCTAACTTTCAACCCTAACTTTCAACCCTAACTTTCAACCCTAACTTTCAACCCTAACTCTTCTCTGATTGGTTAGTACCCAAATGAGTCACATACCTAAATTTTCGTATTCCCCTATAACCCTGGGCCAAACAAAAATAGAAAAATAATCCTAAGTGTCAACCCTAACTTTCAACCCTAACTTTCAACCCTAACTTTCAACCCTAACTCTTCTCTGATTGGTTAGTACCCAAATGAGTCACATACCTAAATTTTCGTATTCCCCTATAACCCTAACCCTAACCCTAACCCTAACCCTAACCCTAACCCTAACCCAAATTTTCGTATTCCCCTATAACCCTAACCCTAACCCTAACCCTAACCCTAACCCAAATTTTCGTATTCCCCTATAACCCTAACCCTAACCCTAACCCTAACCCTAACCCAAATTTTCGTATTCCCCTATAACCCTAACCCTAACCCTAACCCTAACCCTAACCCTAACCCAAATTTTCGTATTCCCCTATAACCCTAACCCTAACCCTAACCCTAACCCTAACCCTAACCCTAACCCAAATTTTCGTATTCCCCTATAACCCTAACCCTAACCCTAACCCTAACCCTAACTTTCAACCCTAACTCTTCTCTGATTGGTTAGTACCCAAATGAGTCACATACCTAAATTTTCGTATTCCCCTATAACCCTGGGCCAAACAAAAATAGAAAAATAATCCTAAGTGTCAACCCTAACTTTCAACCCTAACTTTCAACCCTAACTTTCAACCCTAACTCTTCTCTGATTGGTTAGTACCCAAATGAGTCACATACCTAAATTTTCGTATTCCCCTATAACCCTAACCCTAACCCTAACGTTTATCTCTATGGCAATGAACAGACCCGCTTATTGCCCCCTGGTCCGACCCCCCAGAGATGGACTCCAACTGGACAAGCACAGTCTCACCAAGTATGTGGAGGGCACTGATCGGATTGACATGTTTCTAAGGAACTTTGAAACGCAGTGCCGGCGGTACGGGGTGCTTCCCCAGCATAGGGTTGCACGCCTGGACCCGCTACTCTCCAGCTTGGCTAAACAGACTTTGATGGCGCTTACAGAGGAGTTTGCTGATGACTATGACCACCTGAAAGAACTTTTGCTGTTTCAGCATGGTTTTACCCCTGAAGCTTACCGGGGTAAGTTCCGGCTGGAGGAGAGGCACCCTCAGGAGACCTATGTCACTTATGTGACCCGCATGGCTTTGTATGGGTTACACTGGGTGGAGGGCTCTGAGGCCAAGACTTACCAACGCCTGCTGGACCTCATCTTTCAGGAGCTGCTCATGCAGCAGTGCCCGCCGGCGGTGAGGGCTTTTGTGTATGATAAAAAGCCCAAGACCTACACCGAGGCGGCGAGGATGGCAGATGACTATGTGGTCAGCCGGTCCCAGATGACCGCCAAGGTACCAGCCAAAGCGGTAACCCCACCGGCGCCGGCCAAGAAAGCTGTGAGTACCCCCCAGTGGACCCAAAAGCCGCCTGCGGGCAGCGGGTCACAGAAGGCGGGAGAGCTCCGGCATGAGCGCCGGTGCTACAATTGCAACAGCACTGGTCACATCAGACCAGATTGCCCGGAACCCCTGCGTTCCAACGGACCCTATCGAGGGCAACGCACCCCAGCTGCAAAGCCGGTAGCCCGCGTGCGGGTGGCTTCCACCAAAGAACCAGGACCGGTCATGGAAACAACTCCCAGCGAGACGTCCCATGTCACCCCTACCCCGGTTTCTTCAGTGCCTACAGCCAGGAGCGGAGGACATCACAGCGCAGACCTGCAGCAGACGGACGGCAGGAGCAAGCATCTCACCCCGGTCACAGTCGGTGACCGGCAAGCAGTTGGCTTACTTGATTCAGGAGCTGCAGTGACCCTGGTCCGACCTGATATGGTCCGGCCAGAGGAATTGATCCCAGGCCCTGGGATACAGATCACTGTGGCTGACGGAGAGCCACGTTTCCTGCAGGTGGCCCGCATTTTTTTGTATTGGGGGGTGGGCAAGGGTGTGCGGGAGGTGGGGGTTTTACCAGGTTTGGATGCTGAAATTCTTTTGGGCAATGACCTGGGACCGATGACCTGCACCTACGACCGTGTGCCCCAGCCCGCTGCAGTGGCGGCGGTTACCCGGAGCCAGACCGCGGCAATGTCGGCGGTGGCCACCCCAGTCCCCCAGCCTTTGGGACCAATGTTAGCGGAGGGCACAGAGGAGCCCAGGGAGGTAAGCCAGGATCAGTTGCAACCACAGGCTGACTTACTGTTCCCCCTTACCGTGTCCCCTTCCCCTGACAATGACATGACTGGGGGGGGGGCAGATTTAGGAGCCCAGTTTAGGGAGGCAGTGAAGGCAGACCCTACCCTGGCCGGCGTGAGACTTCGGGCGTCCGAATCTCAGGCAGGGGAGGGCACTGAGCGCTGCCTATGGCATAAGGGACTCCTATACAGAGAAGAAGGGAACCCGAGAATAGAGAAGGGATTGACCGGTAAGCGACAGCTAGTAGTACCCCAGGGGTACCGACAGCAATTGTTACGGGTAGCTCACTCTATTCCGTTAGCGGGACATCAGGGGGTCACCAGAACGCGAGCCCGGTTATTGCAGCGTTATTTCTGGCCGGGGGCATCCAGGGATGTGGCTGATTTCTGCTGCTCCTGTGATGCCTGCCAGCGAGTAGGTAAGGCGGGCGACCGTGTGAAGGCACCCCTGAGACCCCTACCGATAATAGGGGAACCCTTCCAGAAGGTAGCGGTGGACCTGATAGGACCCCTCATGATTCCAAGCAGGTCAGGGAAGTGCTACATCCTCACGGTGGTGGATTTTGCCACCCGGTACCCTGAGGCGGTAGCGCTGGGCACCATAAGTGCCAAGACAGTGGCAGCAGCTTTGCTGAACATTTTTGCTAGGGTAGGTTTCCCTAGTGAGATCCTAACTGATCAGGGGTCGCAGTTCATGAGTGAACTGTTACATTGTCTCTGGGATGCCTGCGGTGTACAGCACCAGCGCACTACCCCTTACCATCCCCAAACAAACGGATTATGTGAGAGGTTTAATGGTACCCTGAAGCAGATGCTTCGGACCTTTATAGAGGCGGAGGGGAAAGACTGGGAGATTCACCTGCAGCACTTGCTGTTTGCATACCGAGAGGTACCGCAAGAATCTACAGGCTTCTCCCCCTTCGAGCTACTATATGGCCGCAGGGTACGTGGACCTCTGGACCTCTTCCGTGAGGGATGGGAGGGGGAGACTACTGCTACTGATGCTTCAGTGATCCAGTATGTAGTAGATCTCAGAGACCGGTTAGAGATGCTTATGGGGGTGGCCCAGGACCACCTCAGGGCTGCTCAGACCAAGCAGAAGCAATGGTATGACCAGCAGGCCCGTAGCAGAGAATTCATCCCAGGACAGCAGGTGCTTGTTCTCAAACCCACTCGGGAGAACAAGCTGATGGCTGCCTGGTCGGGACCGTACCCGGTTATCCGAAAGGTGAATGAGTGCAACTATGTTGTACAGGTAGCGCCTGAGAGGCACAAGACATATCACATTAATATGTTAAAGGAATACAGAGCACCGAGTATGGGAGCAGTAATGGCCATTTGTAGCCCACTGCTGGAGGATCCGGCGAGCAATGCTCTGCCTGATCTCCTAGGGGAGGCAAAGCAAGGAAACACTGTTGAGCAGGTAGAGATCGGGGCACAGTTGAGTGCTAGGCAGAAGGGAGAAGCCAGGGACATGCTAGCTCAGTATAGCGCCCTCTTCACTGACATGCCAGGGACCACACATCTCACCAAACACCCAGTACACACAGGGGACCTGCAGCCTCTGCATAAGCACGCTTATAGAGTGTCAGCAGAGGTCAAGACAAGTATGGAGAGAGATTGAGGAGATGCTGACCCTAGGGGTAATTACTCCGTCCCAGAGCCCTTGGGCAAGTCCAGTAGTCCTAGTGCCTAAGAAGGACAAAACCACCCGGTTTTGTGTGGACTACCGGTTGCTCAACGCTGGGACGGTGTCAGATGCTTACCCCATGCCCCGCATGGATGAGTTACTAGATGAACTCGCGGGGGCAAAGTATCTGACCACCATGGATCTGAGCAAAGGCTACTGGCAGATTCCCCTGACCCTGGAGGCTAGGGAGAAGTCAGCATTCATCACTCCAAGTGGCCTCTATGAGTTTTTGGTGATGCCATTTGGGATGAAGAATGCCCCGGCTACCTTCCAACGCCTGGTCAATAGGTTACTGGAAGGGATGCAGAGCTATGCCAGGGCTTACTTAGATGACATTGCTGTCTTTAGTAATTCCTGGGAATCCCACATAGGACATGTAGCTGCGGTGCTGGATAGAATCAGGGAGGCTGGGCTTACCTTAAAACCCACTAAGTGTATGGTAGGTATGGCAGAAGTCCTGTACTTAGGGCACAGGGTGGGTGGAGGGCATTTCAAGCCAGAGCCAGCCAAGGTAGAAGCCATAGTTCAGTGGCCTGTTCCAAAAACCAAGAAACAGGTCATGGCCTTTTTGGGCACCGCAGGGTACTACAGGAAATTTGTCCCACAGTACAGCGCCGTGGCCAAACCCCTGACTGATCTGACTAAGAAGCAACTGCCTGTGCTTATTACCTGGTCTCCTGCCTGTGAAACTGCTTTCCAGGCACTGAAAGCTGCGCTTGCTGAGGCCCCCATCCTGGCTGCCCCAGATTATACCAAGCATTTTCTTATTCAGACTGATGCCTCAGACTTTGGTGTGGGGGCTGTGTTGAGCCAGGTGGGGGACGACGGCAAAGAGCACCCTGTGGTGTATCTCAGTCGCAAACTGCTCCCCAGGGAGGTGGCATATGCCACCATTGAAAAGGAGTGCTTGGCCATTGTGTGGGCACTCAAAAAGCTCCAGCCCTATGTCTATGGGAGGGCTTTCACGGTCATTACCGACCACAATCCCCTGAGCTGGCTACAGAGGGTATCAGGGGAAAATGCCAAACTGCTGAGATGGAGCTTGGCTTTGCAAGAATTTGAATTCACCATTCAGCACAAAAAGGGTAGTGAAAACAGCAATGCTGATGGACTTTCACGCCAGGACTATCCCTCTGAGACTGAATTCATTAATGGTGCCAGCAGTGCCCCACTCCCCGTCAGGGCCAGTGGGCCACAGGACACGCATTAAGAAGGGGAGGTGTAGAGGGAGAGAGGGGGTGGCCCGGTATTAAAGGGGTTGCACCCCATTTGGCCACCCCTGACCGCACCAGGGAGACAAGGGGTTAACTGGGCTGAGGTCCAGAAATGTGATGTAACCCTTGTTATGACATGTAAATGTATTTTCCCCTGTTCCATTGTAATGTCTGGTTACTCAGTGTTTGCATCACACACACACTAGAATCCATCCGGGAGCACAAGGGTTAATAATTCTTTAATGATTATAGCTCTTTGTGTAAGTTTCCCGCCTTTTCGGGCACCATTTTGCAGGTCCCCATTGGCCGCCATTAGGGCTCAATGCATTTCAATAGGAATTTGTGCTGTTTTCGTCCTGTTTCCTGTAGTGACCAGCAGGTGGCGTCCGAGAGGGAGAGCGGCGGTTTCCCATTGAAAGTCAATGGGCTCATTGACTTCAATGGAGATGCCTCGAGGTAACCTAGTTGGCTGCCGTCCAGACCGCAAACCGCAAAGCGGATACAATGTCCTTCAAAAGAGCTAAAATCACTGGGTCAAGTTCAACGTCAATTAGCGGGGAAATAAACTGTTTTAGGGCACCTAGGGATAAAATTCTTTTTGCCCCTAGTTCCTAAGCGTCCCCCCACTCGACCACCACCGGGTCCCCGAATCCTGGACCCCCGATAAGGGTCGAACCAGATAGAGCGGGTCGCGCCATAGGCTTTGCCGGCGGCGGCAGAAACGGCTCAGAAAAATGACTAAGTGAGAAATGCTGAATTTTAGGAATCCATATCTCCGGTTCCGGAGGGTTCAGCGGATCAGGGTTTGGGGTATCTGTAGCCACTGCTCCGGCATCGCTGCAGAACCATCCTTGACCCGCTTGGACCAACCCGACGGAGTATGGACCCCCTTGAAGTTCGGGACTTTTCCCATAAACTTCAATGGCAGAAAACCCCCATTGACTTCAATGGCGGCGATTTACCATTGAAAGTCTATGGCGGAGCTGCCCGTTGTTTTCAATGGGGATTTAGTGAAAAGCTGAGATTTCTTTTTCAATGGAGATTTTTGTATTAAAATGATTTAATGTGCATTGGTGTAACTCCGGTTTCTTAGGTCGTAGCAAGTCGCTTTTTGGACCATATGGTGTCCCAGTTCTGGCAATGCGAACTGGGAAGTTTGGACCTGCTAAACCTAACGGAACCGGATATTTTAATACGTTTATGTTTTATGCTTAATAGTGTATCTTAAGGTATGGACAAAGACCCAGAAGAGATTCTTTTGGGCCATAAGGTAGCAGATGGCCCTGGGGACGCCGCTATGTCTAGGATTTAAGTGCTGTTCAAAGAGTTTTATCACCCTCACTGTTTATCCGAAGCCCAAACCAGGGCAGGTCTTAAGTGTTCCAGTTAACACCTTTCAACAAAGGTTTTCCTGCCAGAACTCCAAATGGTAGACTGTCTGGCATTCCTGACGTAAATGTGGGGCTTCAGAAATGAGACCCCCAGAGTTCTACTGCGCATGTGCCAACTAGCAGGGGGGCATGGGTCAGAATGCTTTCCCACGTTAGTGAGTGGCTGGAGGTAATTGGAAACCAATCCCCTGTGCTTAAGGTTAAGAATAGAAGGAGAATGGTTTATAAACTGCTGTCCACCCATATATCCTTTGTCTTCGTTTGCTGATATGGTTACCTGATATCACCTGAATGATTTCCTCACTGCTGAAAGAAATGCTACATCATACTTCTCATTCCCCAACCCTTAAGTAAGTGTACTTCTTGTTCGTTACTGTATTATCTGTTGTGTTCACCTATATTCTAAGGAATAAATACAATTTATTATATCTTAAGCCTCGTTCAGTTCAAACCCAATTATTTTTGTGTAATATTAATAAGCCTGTGGAAGCTATCGTCACAAGGAGGTATTATAGTGTGTATTGTGGGGAGAATTAGTGTGTGTGTTGTTTGGGAGTGATATTCGGGAGGATTGTGTGTGCAGAAGGAAGAATGAGTGAGGGGGGAGTAAGGGAGCAGGATTGAATGAGAGGGGGTCATTGAGTGATAGCGGGGAGGGGAGGGAAGAGTGAGGAGAGTGGGTGTAGGAGGGAGCAGTGCAAGAGACCGTCGGGGGCAGAATACATGGTGAGAAGGGAGGCTGCCTAGAAGCATAAAAATCTACTTCACCACTGTTCTGTACTCTCTTCAATACTCTGTGTTACAGATCTCTCTGGCAAGAAATGGGGTCCAATGGCAAAGACTGCTCTAAATAAGATAGTATAAATGAACACAGAGAGAAATTCCAAAGAGTAACCCAAGAAAATACAAGTGAAATCTAATCGTAAGGTAATTAGTCCCATTAAGTGAAATACATAAAGGAATAGTCCATAAAAAAGCACAAAGGAAAAAAATAGGAGTACTTTATTGTGATGTTACATTTCAGAGAATATAAAATTATAGGAAAACAATTCCACTTTATTCAGAAAACCAGAAAGTCTTGGTCCCAGGTGGACTGAATTTTTATTGCAAATAAGTTCCTTAATACACAAGTAAAGAATATAGTTACTTATTCTATTCTCTACTGTAAGACGTGCCACATTGCCCAATATTTGGGTACAGTGCCCAGATTGTGACCATGCACTACAGAGGTGAGATTCCCCCAACTCCAATTTGCTACACACTCCAAGAGAGATTATTGTGATCAGAGGTGGAATGAGAGGGGTGAGAAGGGTCGCTGCCCAGGGAGTAGCCTGACAGGGGGTACAGAAATCTCTTTTGGTGCATATATTGCGGAGCTGCATTGATTGACTTGTCAATCAGCTCTGCTGCCTATCCCATTGACATCATGATCCGGCACTGTGATCAGCTGCAGCGCTGACCCAGGTGTGTTAGTGCAGCACTTTACAGGGAGGGAACAGAGGTTGTGGATGACAGATGCTGGGGATAGGCCATGAGTACGGGCCAGAGTAAGGTGGAGACTTTCTGTACTCTGCATACAGGACACTGCATGCATGACAGTGTCTGTGTGTGTGTGTGTGTGTGTGTATTCCAAGTGTCAGTGTGCATAAGTAAGTGTGCTCTGTAAGTATGCCTGTGTGGCAGGTATAGGGGGGTGGTTCAGCTGGAGGAACTTATCCAGGCACAAAAGCACATAGATGCCCCAGATTATACCACCCCAAATGCTGATAATATCCTGCTGCACTTTACAGAAGATGATGCAGATGTCAGTGGGTGGTGGGTTCATTAAATCCATCCATCATATCATAGCCACACTGTGCATATGATGTACTGAATCAATCACAGGAAGACATCTCCATGGTAGGGGTAGAAGTTAACAGAATATGTCCAGCACTGTGGTGTGTAGCCCATAAATAATAATTGTGCACATTACAGAACATACTTGCAACTGCAAGATCATTTTGCTGCTTGTAGTGTTTGCTCTTGTCCTGTGCAGTGTTGTCGTAGATCCGTCTCTTCAGTGTTCACTGCAATAAAAGTAAGACATTGCATTAATATTACAGAAGTTTGGGAGCTGAAATCCCACTATGCTGCAGACATTTTCCCTTTGCATAAGATTCTTGTGATTATATCTCAATGATGATCAATAACAACTACATCATAACACAGCCGCTCAATACAAAATATGTATTTGCTATCAATGGTCATGGAGGCCAAACGTCACACAATGTACAGATACACTACCGACACACTTTATTGAAGTGTGGTCGGTACCGCAAGCCGGGAAATCTCCCGGCTTGCTAGTGGCCGCCCCTCGGCGTGCCGTGCATCATAGACGCGCGGTCACGCGTCATCGGGAGCGTGCGCCCCCTGCACGCGTGTCCAGGGGCTCCCCGAGGGAGCCCTGGTGTCCCGCGATCGCGGGACAGCGGCAGGGGGTTCCGGGGGACCCGGCGGACCCGGCAGCGGTAGGGAGAGCGCCCCGATCGGAGGGCGCTCTTCCGCTGCTTCGGCGCGCGCCCGTCACACTCGGGCACGCGCCAGGCTACTGCTGCGGCACAGAACGGGCAAATGCTCGAATAAACTGTGCCGCAGCAGTATACTGCTGCGGCCGAGTTTATTCGAGCATTTGCCCGTTCTTGGCCGCAGCAGTAACCTGGCGCGCGCCGGAGGGTGCCGGGCGCACGCCGAAGCAGCGGAGGAGCGCCCTCCGATCGGGGCTTTCTCCCTTCCGGTGCCGGGTCCGTCGGGTCCCCCGGAACCCCCTGCCGCTGTCCCCCACATCGCGGGACACCAGTGCTCCCTCGGGGAGCCCTGGACGCGCGTGCAGGGGGCGCAGGCACCCGATGACGCGTGACCGTGCATCGGTGATGCGCGGCACGCTGAGGGAGTGCGGCTAGCACGCCGGGGCATCCCCCGGCTTGCGGTGCTAGCCGTGCTTCAATAAAACGTGTCGGTAGTGTAGCAAGGATTATTTCTTCCTCTGGTGCATTATGATGGGATGTGTTGTAAGATTCTGCATTATTAGCATCACTGAATCTTTTGGAAACTGAGTAATATTCTATGTTTTAATGCAATATTATGGATGATCAGCCGGTAAAATAAAGCTTACTGTATCTGTAGCCATGCTCTACCCATGATGTGCTGAATCAATGACTGCAGAGTGATTCAGAGTGGTAAACATGACTGGAACACATCTCTGAATAGAGGACAGAACAGCAGTGCAGAGTAGGAGGTGAATGTATCTCAAATGGAAGACTTAGTAGCTGTGTGGGGAGTAGACAGTACAGACTGATCAAATAAATAGTTAAAGGAGTATCTTCAACATTACTTGGCTTTGTTATCAACATTGAAGTTTCTCTTGTTTTTTCTGTTCTTTAAATCACTACTACTGATGCCATGTGTAACCTGTACTGAGAGATATACTCTACTGGCCTAGATGAAACCATATGATGCAAACAGGATTCATCCCACTCCAGATTCATATGATTGCACCACTTCAACCTTTAATAAAACACATAGAACTACAGCAGTGCGCTACTGCACATGTTCTTGTTATGAATGGTAGTAGATGTGGTCCTTGGGTCAATACTTCATACAGCAGCCACACTCTACTCATGATGTATTGAATCAACAAAAACCTGCATGGTACAGATCACAGGAAGGGTAGAGTAGAGGGGAATATGTCCAATGCGAAACCCTTAGCAGCTGGATTGTGTGGAGTCAACAAAACGACAAATACTAAATGAGAAATATACACATTGCTTATCTGTCTCTGTGTAGTCATTTTCCTCCTCTTCAACTGTCTTTCAAAATTTCTCTTCTGACAGAAAAGAAACACATGGCTTCAATATTCACTGTTCTTCCCTCCTGAAATAAAAGTTAAGCATTGCATGGTTATGATCATACATACAATGAACCTTGCGCCAAACCATGTGATCCAAAGTAAATCCACCTCCCTCCCATAGCTGTGTTCCTTCTAGAGCTTCTACCACACAAGTCATTAATGTTCG
Organism: Ascaphus truei; assembly: GCF_040206685.1. Lineage (NCBI taxonomy): Eukaryota > Metazoa > Chordata > Amphibia > Anura > Ascaphidae > Ascaphus > Ascaphus truei. Next base: position 46,805 of record NW_027454625.1, on the reverse strand, counting down.
TGACACTGTACTGCAGTCACAGTCTGCACACAAAGTACTGAATCAATTACATCACACTGAAAAGGCAGTCTACATGATGCAATAGTTAACCATAATAACTCTGTCATGCAAATGACAGGAAAACCTATATGTATATCATTAGGGGGGAGGGGAAAAATAATTAAAAAATAAGTGCGACAAATAAAAACAGATTATAGGAAAGTAAATCCTTGCCCTGGGAACTTTACAATCTAATAGAAATGTTAGAAGACTTAAAGAGAGGCAGCAGTTGGGGGAAGAAGTGCAGTAGATGACAATGCTTGTCCTTAATGGTGGGTACAATTAGTAGAAAGCACATCTTGGGAACAATAGTTGTTAGCAGTGACTGTGGGTGTGGGACAGTAGCCACGAGTCAAAGTTTTTGAAATGCTTGATTTAAGTCGTGAATTTTAAGATTGGTCTTACATGTGGGTGGAAGAGGTTATGTTGGCATATACTGAGTGTGAGGAAGTTTCACATGTACGGTGCAGTGATGGAAAATGGTTTCAGGCAAGTGAGAGAACAGTAGAGGTGAAAGAAGTTTACAGGAGACAGTTATGGTTATAGTGCAAGAGACAAGCAAGGGCATAACGAGAGATCAAAGATGATATGCAAGAAGGAGCAGATTAATGGAGAGCCTTAACAAAAAGGTAAGGAGGAGAACTTTGTAGGTGATACAAAAACTTGATGGGATGCCAGGACAGGGATTTAAGGAGATGAGCAGAGACTGTTGTGGGAGAAAGTGAGATAATTCAAGCAGCAGAGTTTTGCATAGGAGAAAGTTGTGAAGCATGGAGGCCTGTTAGTAGTATGTTAAAATAACCTATAGGATAACAGTATACATTGGAGTTTTAGCAGTAGGTTGAGAGGGGAAAGGGAAGATCTTGGCAATATTACAGAGAAAGAGGCAACACATTTTACCCATAGCCGTGCATGTGAATGGAGATGGAATTGAAGAGCCAAATGTTACTCCTATGCAACATGTTTGATGACAAGATAGATGGTAGTACTGTTTACTGTGATGGAGAAAGGGGATAATATGAGCCCAGTGTTAGACATTAAGTTTAAGGCAGTGGAGTGCCATCCATGAGCATATAGCCAGGAGACAACCCAAGAGTAGGGACTGGATTGCAGGAGTGAGAACAGGGGTGGATAGATTTGTGTGTGTATCATCCGCATAGAGATTATATCTAAGGCCAAAAGCATTGATGAAGTCACCAAATGATAGTATGTAGAGAGAAAGAGAGATCTCAGAACAGACCCCTGATGTATACCCACAGACAGATCAATAGAAGACGAAGACATGTTAGCAACAGAGATGGAGAATGTGTGACAGGAAAGTTATGATGAAAACCAGGATAGAACTTTGTTACTGATACCAAGAGAGAGTTTAGAATATGAAGGAGGAGAGTGATTGAGAGCATCAAACGCAGCCGATAGATCAAGTAGGATTAGTAGGGAAAAACCTTGGGAATTAGCTTTAAGCACAGTCTGTAGAACGTGCTGTACGAAAGGCAGGTTGTAAAGGATCCAGGAGGGCATGTGATTTAAGAATGTTGACACTAGCAATTAGAAGGCAAACAGCATGAGGGATACAGAGCGGTAGTTAGTAAGGCACATAGGGTGTAGTTTGTTTCTGACAAAAGGGTGACCGCTACAGGCTTAAAGTAAGAGGGCAAAAATCCAGAGAATAGGGAGAAATTGAAGATGTGGGTGAGAGTGGGGACTAAGAGATGCAGTAAGGTGTGAGGGGATACGATCTAGAGGGCATGTGGTAGAGGGAGAATAGAAGATGATTAGCTTCCAGCTCTGTAAGAGAAGAAAAGGAGTCAAGTGCAGAAGGAGATTTGGGTAGAAGGAGAGAAGGGGGAAGGGACAGAAGGAATCTCCTTTTGGGTGGCATCCACCTTGCCTCTGAAGTAGTCAAATGCTTGAGGAGAAGTGAAGGAAGGATGGCAAGTGGGAGGAGAAGGTCAGTGGAGGGAGTCAAATACAGAGAAAAAAAACAGCGTAAATTAAATTTGAGTGTTGATGAGTGTGGAAAAAAGTAGTGTATTTAGCCCTAGAGAGCAGCTTTATACAGGACAGGAGACATTTTTACTGTAGAAAAATCAAACAAAGTGTGAGATTTCCTCCGTAGGTATTAAGAACAGCGAGTGGAAGTGTGATGAGTGTGTTTGGGAATTTAGCCAAAGGTGTGGGTTAGAGGGATGAGTGTGTCAGAGCCTATAGGGGGCATATAGATAGGAGGATAGCATTGTAAGAGTTAATAAGATTGTTAGTTTAAGCAGAAAGAAAGAGAGAGAAGAGAGAAGAGAGAAGAGAGGTTAGAGTAGATGTCAGAGGAGAGTTTAATTAAGCAGAGGCAAATCAGTGGGACAGGTAAGATGCGGTGAGGGGAATGACTGATTGTGACTGATGAGAGCAGAAGAGGTTATGTACAACTAGAGCCTTGTTAGTAAGAGTGGACATTCCAGAGGGCACAGGAGAAGGGAAGAGAAAAGTAAGGAAAGGAATGTGGATTACATTAGATAGGTTAACACTCTTAGTAGGGAGGCCTGATGTGTATATGAGCCGGTCCAAGATTATAAGAGATATCCCCCAACATCAGCGAGCATAGAAGGAGACACAGAGATAGGTGTAGAGAGAGACAGAGATAGGGATATGTAGAGAGAGAAGGGCGTCAAGAGAATGAGACAGATAGGCGTAGAGAGAGGAGACATAGAGAGAGGGGGCTTTGAGAGGGGGGCGTAGAGAATGAGGGAAGGTGGAAGAGAATAGGATGTGCAGGAGTGCATTTCATTGAGCAGTGCAGAAATAGCTGCAATAGAGGTCTGTACAAATGGTGCTTTGTGTAGACACATGCAAAGGTAGGGGAAGGAAAGTGTATAGAACATGTGGATAAAAGCAGGAGTGTGGAAGTTAGAGAAATTAGAAAAGTTTTACAGAGGAGTGAGGAAACAGTAAACAGAAAGAACAAGAGAGAGGTTACATTGGGATGACGTGCTGTGGTAGAGAGAAATGCTAGGAGAGAGCCTCCAGATATTAGAGGACATGAATTGAGAGAGCAAATGTATAAATCAAAACCGGAGGGGGAGGTATAGCACGAAAGCTTGCACAGCAGTTGATGAAGATTATAGTCTTAAAGTTGCGTGTACCTGTCAGGGCACTCAAGAAGGTCAATGCTCACAAGTGCAGAGTTCATGAAGAAATGCTGAATCCAGTTCCCCTCCAATTTAATTTTAATATAACTTTTTCATTCTTCATTACTGCAAAAAGCAAACAAAACAAAACCACATTGCATTACTATTTTCAAAATGGATTGAATGACATATTCAACAGTAACTGTGTGATGCCAATATTGCCTTCTCACTCGTAGGCCAGTACGGTCAGGTACCCAGTACTGATAAAACAATAAGTGCCCGTACTAAGTACCAATATGAATTATAAGGAAATGTAAAATCTCCAGGTCTCTCTCCATCTCTGCAACAGATATATGGATAAGCCCATATTAAGGCATCACGTGACCGGAGCCGTCACTGACTGGGTATACGCAAAGATGCAGGGAGATGCAAAGAAAGGGAGGGAGAGAGACAGGGAGAAGATGGGAAACGGAGGGAGGCACGGATGGCAGGCCTCTCTCTTTCACTGGTGCATGCAAGGAGCTGGTCCCAACATCCACAAAGTGTGTGTGTATTATTGGTTGTGTTTTATGGCGGTAGGAGGATAGTGTGTATATTGTGTGTGTGTGTGGGAGTATTATATTGTGTGTAGGGTATTATAGTGTGTATATTATGTTGAGGTGCAGAGGAGAGTGTTAGATTGGGTATCTTGTGTTAGGGGGTATTGTGTATATTGTGTTTAAGACTATAATATTATTGGGGAGATTATTATTGAGGAGGTATTAAAGTGTGTATTGTGGGGAGTATTAGTGTATGTATTATTTGTGGGTGACAGATGCTGTGGGTAGGCCAAGAGTACGGGCCAGACTAAGGTGGAGACTTTCTGTACTCTGCATACAGGACTCTACATGCACTGCAGAGGTGAAATTCCCCCAACTCCAATTTGCTACACTCTCCAAGAGAGAATATTGTGATCAGAGGTGGAAGATGAGCAGGGTCACTGCCCAGGGAGTAGCCTGTCAGGGGGCATGGAAATCTCTTTTGGTGCGTATGTTGCCACGTGGCATTGATTGACCGGTCAATTAGCACTGCTTCCTATCACAGTGACATGATCCGGTGCTGTGATCGGTTGCAGCGCTGACCAAGATGTGTTAGTGCAGCAATTTACAGGGAGGGAACAGAGGTTGTGGGTGACAGATGCTGGGGGTAGGCCAAGAGTACGGGCCAGAGCAAGGTGGAGATATTCTGTACTCTGCATGCCCATCCTGCATGCCCAGGACTCTGCATGCATGCCAGTGGCTGTGGGGTGTGTGTGTGTAGGTATGCCAAGTGTCAGTGTGCATAAGTAAGTGTGCTGTGTGTGTAAGTAAGTTTGCCTGTGTGGCAGGAGGTGTAGGGGGGTGGGGGGCGGGGGGCGGTTCAGCTGGAGGACTTTACCCAGCACAAAAGCACATAGATGCCTCTGATTATATCACCCCAAATGCTGATAATATCCTGCTGTAGATGCACTTTACAGAAGATGATACAGATGTCATCAGTGTTTGGTGGGTTCATTAAATCAATCCATCATATAATAGCCACACTGTGCATATGATGTACTGAATCAGTAACACCAATCACAGGAAGACATCTCCATGGTAGGGGTAGTGTTGAAGTTAACAAAATATGTCCAGCACTGTGGTGTGGAGCCCATACATAATAATTGTGCACATTACCAGAACAACATATTGTCAACTGCATGATCATTTTGCTGCTTGTAGTGTATACTCTTGTCCTGTGCAGTGTTGTAGTAGATCCGTCTCTTCGGTGTTCACTGCAATAAAAGTAAGACATTGCATTAATATTACAGAAGTTTGGGGGCTGAAATCCCACTATGCTAATGACAGTTTCCCTTTGCATAAGATTCTTGTGATTATATCTCAATGATGATCAATAACAACTACATCATAACACAGCTGCTCTATACAGAATATGTATTTGCCATCAATGGTCATGGAGGCAATATGTCACACAATGTACATATATAGCAAGGATTATTTCTTCCTCTGGTGTATTATGATGGGAGGGTGAGATTCTGCATTATCAGCATCAGTAAATCTGTAGGAAACTGAGTGATATTCTATTTTTTAATGCAATATTAGGGTAAAATAAAGCTTGCTGTATCTATAGCCATGCTCTACCCATGATGTGCTGAATCAATGACTGCAGAGCGATTTAGAGTGGTAAACATGACTTGAACTCATCTCTGAATAGAGGGTAGCACAGTAGTGCAGAGTAGAAGGTGAATGTATCTCAAATGGAAACCCTTAGCAGCTGTGTGGGGAGTAGACAGTACAGACTGACCAAGTAAATAGTAAAAAGTAGTAACTTCAACATTACTTGGTTTTGTTCTCCACTCCTGTTTTTCTGTTCTTTAAATCACTAATACTGATGCCATATGTAACCTGTACTGAGAGTTATATACTCTACTGGCCTAGATCAAATTAAATGATGCAAACAGGATCCCTCCCACTCAAGATTCATATGATTGCACCACCTCAACCTTTCATAGCAATAACATAGAACTGCAGCAGTGCGCTACTGCACATGTTCTTGTTATGAATGGTAGTAGATGTGGTCCTTGGGTCAGTACTTCATACTGTAGCCACACTCTATTCATGATGTATTGAATCAACAAAAATCTGCATGGTACAGATCACAGGAAGGGGTGGAGTAGAGGTGAATATGTCCAATGCGAAACCCTTAGCAGCCGGATTTTTTGGAGTCAATAAAACGACAAATACTAAATGAGAAATATACACATTGCTTATCTGTCTCTGTGTAGTCATTTTCCTCCTCTTCAACTGTCCTTCAATTTTCTATTTTGCAAGAAAATGAACACATGGCTTCAATATTCACTTCTGTTCTGCAGTCTTTCCTCTTGAAATAAAAAAGTTAAGCATTGCATTATTATTATTATAATTATTATTGACGATACATACAATGAACCTTGCTCCAAACCATGTGATACAAAGCAAATCCACCTCCCTCCCACAGCTGTGCTCCTTCTAGAGCTTCTACCACACAAGTTATTCATGTCAGTGAAACTGTACTGCAGTCCCGGTCTGCACACAATCTACTGAATCAATGACATCACACTGTGTCACACAATGTCATGCTAACGACAGGAAACAATCTTTGTATATATCTATGTATATATAATAATAATAATAATAATAATAATAAAAAAAATAAGACAGGACAGACACTCCTACATTGCAATCAATAGAAAATAACTGGGACAGGCACTTCAAGGATGCATACGGTCCCGGATAAACTGTAGCTACCTATACACGTGTGCCTTGTCTCTAGACTCTGCATATATCTCTATTTATATACCACCCATTGTGTACTCAGCGCTTTACAAGAGAGACCAAAAAGTACAGGAAATTATTATACAATAAGTTCAACAAACAAAAACAGACAATAGGAAAGTAAATCCCTGTCCTGGGTAGTTTACAATCTAAGAGAAATGTAAGGAGACTTACAGAGAGACAACAGGTGGGGGAACAAGTGCAGTAGATGACAATGCTTGTCCTTAATGGTGGGTACTTGTAGTATAAAGCACTTCTTGGGAACAATAGTTAGTGACTGAATGAGTGACAGTAGCAACGAGTAAAAGCTATTGAAATGCTTCATTTAAGTTGTGAATTTTAAGGTTGATCTTAAATGTGGGTGGAAGAGGGTATGTTGGCATATACTGAGTGTGTGTGAGTTTCACAGGTAAATTGATGGGAAAGGGTTTCAGGCAAGAGAGCGAGTGCGCAGTAGAGGTGTAAGAAGTATAATGGAGACAGTTATTAGTAGAGCTTAGGAGACGAGGAAGGGCATAACGAGACCAAAGATGATATGTAGGAAGGAGCAGATGAATAGAGAATAGTGTTGGACTGGGTCCTCAACTATAAAAAAATGGGTAACGGGTACCCGGCCAAAATGAAAGGTTCTACCCGGTCGGGTACACGGTTTGGCACTTACCTTCCGGGTGGCGGTGACATCTAGGATCAGCAGCAGTCCTGTGACGGTGGCAGCATCTGTGGTGTCTTCAGCCGGCGGGGGAGCTGCAGGCTCACAGACACAGCTTACCTGCTTCGGTGCTGTGGAAGTGATTCCTGCAGCTCCCCCCGCCAGGTGAAGACACCTCTGATGCTGCCAACATCAGAGGACTGCTGCTGCTGATCCTAGATGTCTTAGGAAAGGTAAGTATAAAAGATTATTTCCAGCTGCCCTGACATTACCCGACGCCGGGTATTACCCGGCCAAGTCCACTTCTCAGTGGCCGGTTTCGAGTAATGTCCGGGTAGCTGGAAATGTGTCGGGTAACGCCGGGTACTCGGTACACCACTAATAGAGAACCTTAACAAAAAGGTAAGGAGGAGAACTTTGTAGGTGATCTGAAACTTGATGGGAAGCAAGGAGAGGGATTTAAGGAGGAGGAGGAGATGAGCAGATACTGTTGTGGGAGAAAGGGAAATTATTCAAGCAGCAGAGTTTTGGATAGATTGCAAATGAGAAAGTTGTGAAGCAGGGAGCCCTGTTAGCAGTATGTTAACCCATACGATAAGGGCATGCATTGGCGTTTTAGCAGTAGATTGACAGAGAAAAGGGCAAATCTTGGAAATATTACAGAGAAAGAATCGACAAACTTTAGCCAGTGTCGTGAATGAAGATGGAAAGGGAAGAGTCAAATGTTACTCCTAGGCAATGTGCTTTCATGACAGGATGATGGTAGTACTGTTTACTGCGATGGAGAAAGGTGATATTAGGCCAGATTTAGGGGGAAATATGAGGAGCTCAGTTTTAGACATTAGGTTTAAGGCAGAAGAGTGTCATCCATGGAGGATATAGCCAGGAGGCGACCCGAAACTAGGAACTAAATTGCAGGAGTGACGGTAGGGTGGATAGGTGTGTGTATCATCTGCATAGAGATGATATCAAGGGACAAAATAGTTGATAAGGTCAACTAGTGATAGTATGTAGTGAGAGAGGTCCCAGAACAGAGTCCTGAGGTATACCAACAGACAAAACAACAGGAGACAAAGACACGTTAGCAACAGAGATGGAGAATGTGTGATGGAGAAGTATGATGAAAACCAGGATATAAGTTTGCTGCGGATACGAAGAAAGAGTTTAGAATATGAATGAGAAGAGTGATTGACAGTATCAAAAGCAGAAGAGAGATCAAGCAGGATTAGTAAGTAAAATGGACCTTGGGAATTTTCTTTATGTACATAATTGGTTACATTGGGAAAGGCAGATTGTGAAGGGCCCAGAGGAGCATGTGATTTAAGAATGTTGATCAAACGGGAGATCACAAGACGTTCTAGCAATTAGGAGGCAAATGGTAGGACGGATACAGGGCGATAGTTAGAAATTCACACAAGGTCAAGGTTATTTTTGAGAATAGGGGTGACCACTGCATGCTTAAAAGGAAGAGTTGAAAGAGCCAAAGGATATGGAGGAATTGAAGATGTGGGTGAGAGTGAGAATATAGGATTGAGAGGGCATGTGGTAGAGGGAGAAGAGAAGATCAGGTTCCAGCTTTGTGACAGGAGAAAAGGAGTCAAGAGTGCAATGAGATCTAGATAGAAAAAGAGAGAGGGGGAAGGGAGAGAACGAATCTACTTGTGGATGGCATCCACCTTGCCTCAAGTGAGCAAAGGCTTGAGGAGAAATAAAGGATGGTTGTTAAGTGGGAGGAGAAAGTCAGTGGTGGGACTCAAATACATAGAAGACAGTGTGAATGAAATTGGAGTGTTGATGAGTGAGGAAAAAGTAGTGTTTGACCTTAAAAAAAGGAGCAGAGTTTTACAGAACAGGACAAAGGTTTAGTGTAGAAAATCAGACTGTGAGATTTCCTCCATAGGTGTTAAGAGCAGCAGTGTGATGTGATGAAGTGTGATGAGAGCGTGCTTGTGAATTAAACCAATGCATGGGTTAGGCTGCGTCTATAGTAAGCACGCAACAGAAGGCAAAGTTAGCGCATGCCTGTCGCTCCAGCAATCCCTGCACTGAGGTCCGAGGCGACGGGGAGGCCCTGCATCGCTCGCACGCACTGTGGACGACCAAGCGTGTGCCCATGATAATCACGGCCTTAGAGGGATGAGTGTGTCAGAGCCTAGAAGGGGCATATAGATGATGGAGGAGGAGGGAGGAGGAGATGATAGCATTGTAAGAGTTAACAAGATAGTTAGTTTAAGCAGAAAGTGAGGAGAGGTTAGAGATAAGGGTAGATGTCAGAGGAGAGAGTTCAATTAAGCTGAGGTATCGAGTAGGACAGGGGTGAGGGGAATGAGAGGTGGTGGATGATGAGAGCAGAAGAGGTCATGTACAAATAGACCTTGTTAGTCAGAGAGCAGTCATTCCAGAGGGCACGTGAGAAGTGAAGAGTAAAGTGAGACATGGAATGTGGATTACATTAGATGGGTTAATACGCTTAGCAGGGAGGTGGAGAGAGAGAGGCAAGAGGCAGAGAGTGGTGCAGGGGTTGAGGAAGAGATGTTGCATGTACCTTATCAGAACATTAAAGAACATCAATTCACACTGGTGCAGAGTTGATGATGAATCCAGTTCACCTCCAATTCAATTTTAACAGAAATGTTTCATTCTTCATTACTGAAAAAAAAGAAAAGTAAAAAACATTTCATTACTATTTTCAAAATGGATTGAATTCCCCCAACAATGACTATGTGTTACCAATATATCCCTCTCAGTCCCACTGCAGCATATACTGTACCAGTGTGAAAGTAGGAAGGTACACAGTACCGGTAAAACAATACGTGCCGGTACTATGCACCATATGAATTATAAGGGGATGTAAATCTCCCAGTCTCTCTCCATATCCGCAACAGAGCGGGCTCCGGTCAGTGGCATGGATGCCCATATATGGGTATGCTCATATTTGGGCATCCCATGTCACTGACCGGAGCCGGCTCTGAGTATAGGGATATATGCGGAGACGCAGAGGTGCAAGGAAATGGGAGGAGGCACGGTGAGAAACAGGGAGAGACCACAGGAAGATAGAGGGCAACAACTTCCACAAGGTACTTGTATGGGTAGAATTGTTTGTATTTTGTGCAGAGGGGGTAATTTCAGATAAAATACAATTCTCCACCCTCTACGAAACAATTCCACTTTGTTCAGTAAGCCAGAAAGTCTTGGTCCCATGTGGACTGAATTTAATGCAAATAAGGTCCTTAATACACAAGTAAAGAATAAAGTTACTTATTCTCTACTGTAAGAAGTGCCACATTGCCCACTATTTGGGTCCTGTGCCCAGATTGTGACCATGCATGGCAGAGGTGAGATTCCCCCAACTCCAATTTGCTACACTCTCCAAGAGAGATAATTGTGATCAGAGGTGGAACTAGGGGAGGGTGTGAGCAGGGTCACTGCCCAGGGAGTAACCTGACTGGGGGCACGGAAATCTCATTTAGTGCATATGTTGCGGCACTGCATTGATTGACCGGTCAATCTGCACTGCTGCCTGTCACAGTGACATCCTGATCGGGCACTGTGATCAGCTATAGCACTGACCCAGGTGAGATAGTTCAGCACTTTACAAGGAGGGAACAGATGTTGTGGGTGACAGATGCTGGAGGTAGGCCAAGACTGTTGGCCAGAGTAACGTGGAGACTTACTGCACTCTGCATGCCCATCCTCTCCCTGACATCAGGGGAAGGAAGTGGCCCTGGGGTGTGTGTAGGTATGCCAGATGTCAGTGTATGCATAAGTAAGTATGCCTGTGTAGTGGGAGGTGTAGGGGCGTTAAGCTGGAGGACTTAAAACAGGCACAAAAGCACATAGATACCTCTGATTATACCGCACCAAATGCTGATAATATCATGCTGTAGCTGCACTTTACAGAAGATGATGCAGATGTCATCATTGGTTGGTGGGTTCATTAAATCAATCCATCATATCATAACCACACTGTGCATATGATGTACTGAATCAGTAACACCAGGAAGACATCTCCATGTTAGGAGTAGAGTTGAAGTTAACAGAATATGTCCAGCACTGTGGTGTGTAGCCCATAAATAATAATTGTGCACATTACCAGAACAACATACTGTCAACTGCAAGATCATTTTGCTGCTTGTAGCGTATGCTCATCCTGTACAGTGTTGTAGTAGATCCGTCTCTTCAGTGTTCACTGCAACAAAAGTAAGACATTGCATTAATATTACAGACGTTTGGGGGCTGAAATCTCACTTCGCTGCGGACAATTTCCCTTTGCATAAGATTCTTGTGATTATGTCAATGATGATCAATAACTGCATCATAACACAGCCGCTCTATACAGAAGATGTACTTGCTCTCATTGGTCATTGAGGTAATACGTCACACAATGTACAGATATAGCAAGGATTATTTCTCCCACTTGTGCATTATGGCATTATGATGGGAAATGTTGTGAGATTCTGCATTATCAGCATCACTGAATCTTTTGGAAATTAAGTGATATTCTATGTTTTAATGCAATATTATGGGTGATCAGCCGGTAAAATAATAATAGCTTGCTGTATCTGTAGCCATGCTCTACCCATGATGTGCTGAACCAATGACTGCAGAGAGATTCAGAGTGCTAAACATGACTGGAACGCATCTCTGAATAATGGGCAGCAAAGCAGTGCAGAATAGGAGGTGAAAGTATTTAAAATGGAAGATCCTTAGCAGCTGTGTGGAGAGTAGACAGTACAGACTGACCAAGTAAATGGTAAAAGGAGTAACTTCAACATTACTTGGCTTTGTTCTCCACATTGAAGCTTTCCTCCTCTTTAAATCACTAATACTGATGCCATGTGTAACCTGTACTGAGAGTTATATAATCTACTGGCCTAGATGAAACCATATGATGCAAACAGGATCCATCCCACTCCAGATTCATAGAATTGAACCACCTCAACCTTTCATAACAATCACATAGAACTGCAGCTGTGCGCTACTGCACATGTTCTTGTTATGAATGGTAGTAGATGTGGTCCTTGGGTCTTTACTTCATACTGTAGCCACCCTCTACTCATGATGTATTGAATCAACGAAAACTTGCATGGTTCAGATCACAGGAAGGGGTAGAGTAGAGATGAAAATATTCAATGTGAAACCCGTAGCAGCCGGATTGTGTGGAGTCAATAAAACGACAAATACTAAATGGTAAATGAGAAATATACACATTGCTTATCTGTCTCTGTGTAGTAATTTTCCTTCTCTTCAACTGTCCTTCAAATTTTCTCTTTTGCAAGAAAAGGAACACATGGCTTCAATATTCACTTCTGTTCTGCAGTCATCCCTCCTGAAATAAAAGTTAAGCATTGCATTGTTATTATGATAATACATACAATAAACCTTGCTCCAAACCATTTGATGCAAAGCAAATCCACCTCCCACCCACAGCTGTGCTCCTTCTAGAGCATGCATGTCAAACTCCAGTCCTCGAGGGTCCCAAACAGGCCAGGTTTTCAGTAGGGATATCCTGAAAACCTGGCCTGTTTGCTGCCCTCGAGGACTGGAGTTTGACATCCTTGTTCTTGAGCTTCTACCACGCAAGTCATCCATGTGAGTGACACTGTACTGCAGTCCTGGTCTGCACACAATCTACTGAATCAATGACATCACACTGTAAAGGCAATCTACAAGATGTATTAGTTGTCCACACTTCCGAAATGTTACTTTTATGTCCAAATCACTTATTCCCATGACCTGATATTTGTATTTGTTATTTATAGGATTGTCACAAAGAGTTGATGAGGTCACCAAATGATAGTATGTAGAGAGAAAGAGAGATCTCAGAACAGAGCCCTGATGTATACCCACAGACAGATCAATAGAAGACGAAGACATGTTAGCAACAGAGATGGAGAATGTGTGACAGGAAAGTTATGATGAAAACCAGGATAGAACTGTGTTACGGATACCAAGAGAGAGTTTAGAATATGAAGGAGGAGAGTGATTGAGAGCATCAAACGCAGCAGATAGATCAAGTAGGATTAGTAGGGAAAAGTGACCTTGGGAATTTGCTTTAAGCACAGTCTGTAGAACGAGCTGTACGAAAGGCAGGTTGTAAAGGATCCAGGAGGGCATGTGATTTAAGAATGTGGACATTCTAGCAATTAGGAGACAAACAGCAGGAGGGATACAGGGCGGTAGTTAGTAAGGCACATAGGGTGTAGGTTGTTTCTGAGAAAAGGGTGACCACTACAGGCTTAAAGTAAGAGGGTAAAGAGCCAGAGAATAGGGAGGAATTGAAGATGTGGGTGAGAGTGGGGACTAAGAGATGCAGTAAGGTGTGAGGGGATACGATCTAGAGGGCATGTGGTAGAGGGAGAAGAGAAGATGATTAGCTTCCAGCTCTGTAAGAGAAGAAAAGGAGTCAAATGCAGAAGGAGAATTAGGTAGAAGGAGAGAAGGGGGAAGGGACAGAAGGAATCTCCTTGTGGGTGGCATCCACCTTGCCTCTGAAGTAGTCAAATGCTTGAGGAGAAGTGAAGGAAGGATGGCAAGTGTGAGGAGAAGGTTAGTGGAGGGAGTCAAATACAGGGAAAAAAAGACAGCGTAAATTAAATTTGAGTGTTGATGAATGTGAAAAAAAAGTAGTGTGGTTTGGCCCCAGAGAGCAGCTTTATACAGGACTGGAGACATTTTTACTGTAGAAAAATCAAATATCAATTGTGTGATTTCCTTCATAGGCATTAAGAACAGCGAGTGGAAGTGTGATGAACATGTTTGGGAATTTAGCCAAGGGTGTGGGCTAGAGGGACAAGTGTGTCAGAGCCTAGAGGGGGCATATAGATAGGAGGATAGCATTGTAAGAGTTAATAAGATTGTTAGTTTAAGCGGAAAGAGAGAGAGAGCAGAGAGGTTAGAGTAGATGTCAGAGGAGAGTTTAATTAAGCAGAGGCAAATCAGTGGGACAGGTAAGATGGGGTGAGGGGAATGACTGATTGTGAATGATGAGAGCAGAAGAGGTCATGTACAACTAGAGCCTTGTTAGTCAGAGAACGGACATTCCAGATGGCATAGGAGAAGGGAAGAGAAAAGTAAGGAAAGGAATGTGGATTACATTAGATAGGTTAACACTCTTAGCAGGGAGGCAGAGGCAGGGAGGCCCGATGTGTATATGAGCAGGTTCAAGATTATAAGAGATATCCCACACATCAGCAAACATACTGCACCGACACACTTTATTCGAGCAAATACCCGGTATGTACCTGGCAGATACCTGGAATGCGCCGCTCCTCACCTCTGACAAGCCCCGTTGTGTTTGCCTTCCCAGCCTGGGTTCATGCCTGGCTGACGGGCGGCTGATCTGTTAAATGATAATGATTAGGATTTAATAGGCTGCAATGCTTCGCGTGTCTACCAGATGGCATAAATTCATGAATTGTAATGCAGTATATATATATATGTACTGTGCAGTATTGCAGCCAGCGGGAATAAAATGCTTCAATCCCTGCTTGGAAAATACCTCAATGCACTCGGGCAGAAAACAGTCACAAACCTCAATACACCCGGGTATACCCGAATTCGTGGGACTAGCCGAGCTCGAATAAAGTGTGTCGCCAGTGTAGAAGGAGACACAGAGATAGGTGTAGAGAGAGACAGAGATAGCTCTATGTAGAGAGAGAGGGACGTAGAGAGAATGAGACAGATAGGCGCAGAGAGAGGGGGCGCAGAGAGAGGAGGCGCCAAAAGAGGGGGCGCAGAGAGAGGGGGCACAGAGAATAGGATATTAAAGAGTGCTTTTCATTGAGCAGTGCAGAAATAGCTGCAATAGAGGTCTGTACAAATGGTGCAGTGTGTAGACACATGCAAAGGTAGGGGAAGGAAAGAGGAGAACATGTGGATAAAAGCAGGAGTGTGGAAGTTAGAGAAATTAGAAAAGTTTAACAGAGGAGTGAGGAAACAGCAAGCAGAAAGAACAAGAGAGAGGTTACATTGGGATGACGTTCTGTGGTAAAGAGAAAATGCTAGGAGAGAGCTTTCAAATATTAGAGGACATGAATTGAGGGAGCAAATGTATAAATCAAAACCTGAGGGGGAGGTATAGCACGAAAGCTTGCAGATTATAGTCTTAATGTTGCGTGTACCTGTCAGGGTATTCAAGAAGTTAAATTCTCACAAGTGCAGAGTTCATGATGAAATGCTGAATCTAGTCCCCCTCCAATTTAATTTTAATATAACTTTTCCATTCTTCATTACTGCAAAAAGCAAACAAAACAAAACCACATTGCATTACTATTTTCAAAATGGATTGAATGGCATATTCAACAGTGACTGTGTGATGCCAATATTCCCCACTCACTCGTAGTGAAGCACATATTGTACTAGTGTTGAAAGTAGGCCGGTAGAGTCAGGTACGCAGTACTGATAAAACAATAAGTGCCCGTCGTAAGTACCAGCTCCGCAACAGTGCGGGCATCACATTAGTGACGTGGATGAACATATATGGATAAGCCCATATTAAGGCATCACGTGACCAGAGCCGTCACTGACTGGGTATACGTAAAGACGCAGGGAGATGCAAGGAAAGGGAGGGAGAGAGACAGGGAGAAGATGTGAAACGGAGGAAGGCACGGATGGAGGGAGTTCTTCCGAGCTTCTGCGGGCCTCTCTCTTTCACTGGTGCATGCCGGGAGCTGGTCCCAACATCCACAAAGTGTGTGTGTATTATTGGTTGTATTTTATGGGGGTAGGAGGGTAGTGTGTATATTGTGTGTGTGGGAGTATTATATTGTGTGTAGAGGTGCAGAGGAGAGTACTAGATTGTGTATCTTGTGTAAGGGTGTTGTGTATATTGTGTTTGGAGCTATAATATTATTGGGGAGATTAGTATTGAGGAGGTATTATAGTGTGTATTGTGGGGAGTATTAGTGTGTGTATTGTTTGTGGGTGACAGATGCTGGGGGTATGCAGCAATCCCTGCACTGAGGTCCGAGGCGGCTCTGCATCGCTCGCACGCATTGTGGATGACCAAGCATGTGCCCATGATAATCATGGCCTTAGAGGGATGAGTGTGTCAGAGCCTAGAAGGGGTATATATATAATGGAGGAGGGTGGAGGAAGTAGGAGGAGGGAGGAGGAGATGATAGCATTGTAAAAGTTAACAAGATAGTTAGTTTAAGCAGAAAGTGAGGAGAGGTTAGAGATAAGGGTAGATGTCAGAGGAGAGAGTTCAATTAAGCTGAGGTATCGAGTAGGACAGGGGTGAGGGGAATGAGAGGTGGTGGATGAGAGCAGAAGAGGTCATGTACAAATAGACCTTGTTAGTCAGAGAGCAGTCATTCCAGAGGGCACGTGAGAAGTGAAGAGTAAAGTGAGACATGGAATGTGGATTACATTAGATGGGTTAATACGCTTAGCAGGGAGGTGGAGAGAGAGAGGCAAGAGGCAGAGAGTGGTGCAGGGGTTGAGGAAGAGATGTTGCATGTACCTTATCAGAACATTAAAGAACATCAATTCACACTGGTGCAGAGTTGATGATGAATCCAGTTCACCTCCAATTCAATTTTAACAGAAATGTTTCATTCTTCATTACTGAAAAAAAAGAAAAGTAAAAAACATTTCATTACTATTTTCAAAATGGATTGAATTCCCCCAACAATGACTATGTGTTACCAATATATCCCTCTCAGTCCCACTGCAGCATATACTGTACCAGTGTGAAAGTAGGAAGGTACACAGTACCGGTAAAACAATACGTGCCGGTACTATGCACCATATGAATTATAAGGGGATGTAAATCTCCCAGTCTCTCTCCATATCCGCAACAGAGCGGGCTCCGGTCAGTGGCATGGATGCCCATATATGGGTATGCTCATATTTGGGCATCCCATGTCACTGACCGGAGCCGGCTCTGAGTATAGGGATATATGCGGAGACGCAGAGGTGCAAGGAAATGGGAGGAGGCACGGTGAGAAACAGGGAGAGACCACAGGAAGATAGAGGGCAACAACTTCCACAAGGTACTTGTATGGGTATAATTGTTTGTATTTTGTGCAGAGGGGGTAATTTCAGATAAAATACAATTCTCCACCCTCTACGAAACAATTCCACTTTGTTCAGTAAGCCAGAAAGTCTTGGTCCCATGTGGACTGAATTTAATGCAAATAAGGTCCTTAATACACAAGTAAAGAATAAAGTTACTTATTCTCTACTGTAAGAAGTGCCACATTGCCCACTATTTGGGTCCTGTGCCCAGATTGTGACCATGCATGGCAGAGGTGAGATTCCCCCAACTCCAATTTGCTACACTTTCCAAGAGAGATAATTGTGATCAGAGGTGGAACTAGGGGAGGGTGTGAGCAGGGTCACTGCCCAGGGAGTAACCTGACTGGGGGCACGGAAATCTCATTTAGTGCATATGTTGCGGCACTGCATTGATTGACCGGTCAATCTGCACTGCTGCCTGTCACAGTGACATCCTGATCGGGCACTGTGATCAGCTATAGCACTGACCCAGGTGAGATAGTTCAGCACTTTACAAGGAGGGAACAGATGTTGTGGGTGACAGATGCTGGAGGTAGGCCAAGACTGTTGGCCAGAGTAACGTGGAGACTTACTGCACTCTGCATGCCCATCCTCTCCCTGACATCAGGGGAAGGAAGTGGCCCTGGGGTGTGTGTAGGTATGCCAGATGTCAGTGTATGCATAAGTAAGTATGCCTGTGTAGTGGGAGGTGTAGGGGCGTTAAGCTGGAGGACTTAAAACAGGCACAAAAGCACATAGATACCTCTGATTATACCGCACCAAATGCTGATAATATCATGCTGTAGCTGCACTTTACAGAAGATGATGCAGATGTCATCATTGGTTGGTGGGTTCATTAAATCAATCCATCATATCATAACCACACTGTGCATATGATGTACTGAATCAGTAACACCAGGAAGACATCTCCATGTTAGGAGTAGAGTTGAAGTTAACAGAATATGTCCAGCACTGTGGTGTGTAGCCCATAAATAATAATTGTGCACATTACCAGAACAACATACTGTCAACTGCAAGATCATTTTGCTGCTTGTAGCGTATGCTCATCCTGTACAGTGTTGTAGTAGATCCGTCTCTTCAGTGTTCACTGCAACAAAAGTAAGACATTGCATTAATATTACAGACGTTTGGGGGCTGAAATCTCACTTCGCTGCGGACAATTTCCCTTTGCATAAGATTCTTGTGATTATGTCAATGATGATCAATAACTGCATCATAACACAGCCGCTCTATACAGAAGATGTACTTGCTCTCAATGGTCATGGAGGTAATACGTCACACAATGTACAGATATAGCAAGGATTATTTCTCCCACTGGTGCATTATGGCATTATGATGGGAAATGTTGTGAGATTCTGCATTATCAGCATCACTGAATCTTTTGGAAATTAAGTGATATTCTATGTTTTAATGCAATATTATGGATGATCAGCCGGTAAAATAATAATAGCTTGCTGTATCTGTAGCCATGCTCTACCCATGATGTGCTGAACCAATGACTGCAGAGAGATTCAGAGTGGTAAACATGACTGGAACGCATCTCTGAATAATGGGCAGCAAAGCAGTGCAGAATAGGAGGTGAAAGTATTTAAAATGGAAGATCCTTAGCAGCTGTGTGGGGAGTAGACAGTACAGACTGACCAAGTAAATGGTAAAAGGAGTAACTTCAACATTACTTGGCTTTGTTCTCCACATTGAAGCTTTCCTCCTCTTTAAATCACTAATACTGATGCCATGTGTAACCTGTACTGAGAGTTATATAATCTACTGGCCTAGATGAAACCATATGATGCAAACAGGATCCATCCCACTCCAGATTCATAGAATTGAACCACCTCAACCTTTCATAACAATCACATAGAACTGCAGCTGTGCGCTACTGCACATGTTCTTGTTATGAATGGTAGTAGATGTGGTCCTTGGGTCTTTACTTCATACTGTAGCCACCCTCTACTCATGATGTATTGAATCAACGAAAACTTGCATGGTTCAGATCACAGGAAGGGGTAGAGTAGAGATGAAAATATTCAATGTGAAACCCGTAGCAGCCGGATTGTGTGGAGTCAATAAAACGACAAATACTAAATGGTAAATGAGAAATATACACATTGCTTATCTGTCTCTGTGTAGTAATTTTCCTTCTCTTCAACTGTCCTTCAAATTTTCTCTTTTGCAAGAAAAGGAACACATGGCTTCAATATTCACTTCTGTTCTGCAGTCATCCCTCCTGAAATAAAAGTTAAGCATTGCATTGTTATTATGATAATACATACAATAAACCTTGCTCCAAACCATTTGATGCAAAGCAAATCCACCTCCCACCCACAGCTGTGCTCCTTCTAGAGCATGCATGTCAAACTCCAGTCCTCGAGGGTCCCAAACAGGCCAGGTTTTCAGTAGGGATATCCTGAAAACCTGGCCTGTTTGCTGCCCTCGAGGACTGGAGTTTGACATCCTTGTTCTTGAGCTTCTACCACGCAAGTCATCCATGTGAGTGACACTGTACTGCAGTCCTGGTCTGCACACAATCTACTGAATCAATGACATCACACTGTAAAGGCAATCTACAAGATGTATTAGTTGTCCACACTTCCGAAATGTTACTTTTATGTCCAAATCACTTATTCCCATGACCTGATATTTGTATTTGTTATTTATAGGATTGTCACAAAGAGTTGATGAGGTCACCAAATGATAGTATGTAGAGAGAAAGAGAGATCTCAGAACAGAGCCCTGATGTATACCCACAGACAGATCAATAGAAGACGAAGACATGTTAGCAACAGAGATGGAGAATGTGTGACAGGAAAGTTATGATGAAAACCAGGATAGAACTGTGTTACGGATACCAAGAGAGAGTTTAGAATATGAAGGAGGAGAGTGATTGAGAGCATCAAACGCAGCAGATAGATCAAGTAGGATTAGTAGGGAAAAGTGACCTTGGGAATTTGCTTTAAGCACAGTCTGTAGAACGAGCTGTACGAAAGGCAGGTTGTAAAGGATCCAGGAGGGCATGTGATTTAAGAATGTTGACATTCTAGCAATTAGGAGACAAACAGCAGGAGGGATACAGGGCGGTAGTTAGTAAGGCACATAGGGTGTAGGTTGTTTCTGAGAAAAGGGTGACCACTACAGGCTTAAAGTAAGAGGGTAAAGAGCCAGAGAATAGGGAGGAATTGAAGATGTGGGTGAGAGTGGGGACTAAGAGATGCAGTAAGGTGTGAGGGGATACGATCTAGAGGGCATGTGGTAGAGGGAGAAGAGAAGATGATTAGCTTCCAGCTCTGTAAGAGAAGAAAAGGAGTCAAATGCAGAAGGAGAATTAGGTAGAAGGAGAGAAGGGGGAAGGGACAGAAGGAATCTCCTTGTGGGTGGCATCCACCTTGCCTCTGAAGTAGTCAAATGCTTGAGGAGAAGTGAAGGAAGGATGGCAAGTGTGAGGAGAAGGTTAGTGGAGGGAGTCAAATACAGGGAAAAAAAGACAGCGTAAATTAAATTTGAGTGTTGATGAATGTGAAAAAAAAGTAGTGTGGTTTGGCCCCAGAGAGCAGCTTTATACAGGACTGGAGACATTTTTACTGTAGAAAAATCAAATATCAATTGTGTGATTTCCTTCATAGGCATTAAGAACAGCGAGTGGAAGTGTGATGAACATGTTTGGGAATTTAGCCAAGGGTGTGGGCTAGAGGGACAAGTGTGTCAGAGCCTAGAGGGGGCATATAGATAGGAGGATAGCATTGTAAGAGTTAATAAGATTGTTAGTTTAAGCGGAAAGAGAGAGAGAGCAGAGAGGTTAGAGTAGATGTCAGAGGAGAGTTTAATTAAGCAGAGGCAAATCAGTGGGACAGGTAAGATGGGGTGAGGGGAATGACTGATTGTGAATGATGAGAGCAGAAGAGGTCATGTACAACTAGAGCCTTGTTAGTCAGAGAACGGACATTCCAGATGGCATAGGAGAAGGGAAGAGAAAAGTAAGGAAAGGAATGTGGATTACATTAGATAGGTTAACACTCTTAGCAGGGAGGCAGAGGCAGGGAGGCCCGATGTGTATATGAGCAGGTTCAAGATTATAAGAGATATCCCACACATCAGCAAACATAGAAGGAGACACAGAGATAGGTGTAGAGAGAGACAGAGATAGCTCTATGTAGAGAGAGAGGGACGTAGAGAGAATGAGACAGATAGGCGCAGAGAGAGGGGGCGCAGAGAGAGGAGGCGCCAAAAGAGGGGGCGCAGAGAGAGGGGGCACAGAGAATAGGATATTAAAGAGTGCTTTTCATTGAGCAGTGCAGAAATAGCTGCAATAGAGGTCTGTACAAATGGTGCAGTGTGTAGACACATGCAAAGGTAGGGGAAGGAAAGAGGAGAACATGTGGATAAAAGCAGGAGTGTGGAAGTTAGAGAAATTAGAAAAGTTTAACAGAGGAGTGAGGAAACAGCAAGCAGAAAGAACAAGAGAGGTTACATTGGGATGACGTTCTGTGGTAAAGAGAAAATGCTAGGAGAGAGCTTTCAAATATTAGAGGACATGAATTGAGGGAGCAAATGTATAAATCAAAACCTGAGGGGGAGGTATAGCACGAAAGCTTGCACAGCAGATTATAGTCTTAATGTTGCGTGTACCTGTCAGGGTATTCAAGAAGTTAAATTCTCACAAGTGCAGAGTTCATGATGAAATGCTGAATCTAGTCCCCCTCCAATTTAATTTTAATATAACTTTTCCATTCTTCATTACTGCAAAAAGCAAACAAAACAAAACCACATTGCATTACTATTTTCAAAATGGATTGAATGGCATATTCAACAGTGACTGTGTGATGCCAATATTCCCCACTCACTCGTAGTGAAGCACATATTGTACTAGTGTTGAAAGTAGGCCGGTAGAGTCAGGTACGCAGTACTGATAAAACAATAAGTGCCCGTCGTAAGTACCAGCTCCGCAACAGTGCGGGCATCACATTAGTGACGTGGATGAACATATATGGATAAGCCCATATTAAGGCATCACGTGACCAGAGCCGTCACTGACTGGGTATACGTAAAGACGCAGGGAGATGCAAGGAAAGGGAGGGAGAGAGACAGGGAGAAGATGTGAAACGGAGGAAGGCACGGATGGAGGGAGTTCTTCCGAGCTTCTGCGGGCCTCTCTCTTTCACTGGTGCATGCCGGGAGCTGGTCCCAACATCCACAAAGTGTGTGTGTATTATTGGTTGTATTTTATGGGGGTAGGAGGGTAGTGTGTATATTGTGTGTGTGGGAGTATTATATTGTGTGTAGAGGTGCAGAGGAGAGTACTAGATTGTGTATCTTGTGTAAGGGTGTTGTGTATATTGTGTTTGGAGCTATAATATTATTGGGGAGATTAGTATTGAGGAGGTATTATAGTGTGTATTGTGGGGAGTATTAGTGTGTGTATTGTTTGTGGGTGACAGATGCTGGGGGTATGCAGCAATCCCTGCACTGAGGTCCGAGGCGGCTCTGCATCGCTCGCACGCACTGTGGACGACCAAGCATGTGCCCATGATAATCATGGCCTTAGAGGGATGAGTGTGTCAGAGCCTAGAAGGGGTATATATATAATGGAGGAGGGAGGAGGAAGGAGGAGGAGGGAGGAGGAGATGATAGCTTTGTAAAAGTTAACAAGATAGTTAGTTTAAGCAGAAAGTGAGGAGAGGTTAGAGATAAGGGTAGATGTCAGAGGAGAGAGTTCAATTAAGCTGAGGTATCGAGTAGGACAGGGGTGAGGGGAATGAGAGGTGGTGGATGAGAGCAGAAGAGGTCATGTACAAATAGACCTTGTTAGTCAGAGAGCAGTCATTCCAGAGGGCACGTGAGAAGTGAAGAGTAAAGTGAGACATGGAATGTGGATTACATTAGATGGGTTAATACGCTTAGCAGGGAGGTGGAGAGAGAGAGGCAAGAGGCAGAGAGTGGTGCAGGGGTTGAGGAAGAGATGTTGCATGTACCTTATCAGAACATTAAAGAACATCAATTCACACTGGTGCAGAGTTGATGATGAATCCAGTTCACCTCCAATTCAATTTTAACAGAAATGTTTCATTCTTCATTACTGAAAAAAAAGAAAAGTAAAAAACATTTCATTACTATTTTCAAAATGGATTGAATTCCCCCAACAATGACTATGTGTTACCAATATATCCCTCTCAGTCCCACTGCAGCATATACTGTACCAGTGTGAAAGTAGGAAGGTACACAGTACCGGTAAAACAATACGTGCCGGTACTATGCACCATATGAATTATAAGGGGATGTAAATCTCCCAGTCTCTCTCCATATCCGCAACAGAGCGGGCTCCGGTCAGTGGCATGGATGCCCATATATGGGTATGCTCATATTTGGGCATCCCATGTCACTGACCGGAGCCGGCTCTGAGTATAGGGATATATGCGGAGACGCAGAGGTGCAAGGAAATGGGAGGAGGCACGGTGAGAAACAGGGAGAGACCACAGGAAGATAGAGGGCAACAACTTCCACAAGGTACTTGTATGGGTATAATTGTTTGTATTTTGTGCAGAGGGGGTAATTTCAGATAAAATACAATTCTCCACCCTCTACGAAACAATTCCACTTTGTTCAGTAAGCCAGAAAGTCTTGGTCCCATGTGGACTGAATTTAATGCAAATAAGGTCCTTAATACACAAGTAAAGAATAAAGTTACTTATTCTCTACTGTAAGAAGTGCCACATTGCCCACTATTTGGGTCCTGTGCCCAGATTGTGACCATGCATGGCAGAGGTGAGATTCCCCCAACTCCAATTTGCTACACTCTCCAAGAGAGATAATTGTGATCAGAGGTGGAACTAGGGGAGGGTGTGAGCAGGGTCACTGCCCAGGGAGTAACCTGACTGGGGGCACGGAAATCTCATTTAGTGCATATGTTGCGGCACTGCATTGATTGACCGGTCAATCTGCACTGCTGCCTGTCACAGTGACATCCTGATCGGGCACTGTGATCAGCTATAGCACTGACCCAGGTGAGATAGTTCAGCACTTTACAAGGAGGGAACAGATGTTGTGGGTGACAGATGCTGGAGGTAGGCCAAGACTGTTGGCCAGAGTAACGTGGAGACTTACTGCACTCTGCATG
Organism: Ascaphus truei; assembly: GCF_040206685.1. Classification (NCBI taxonomy): domain Eukaryota; kingdom Metazoa; phylum Chordata; class Amphibia; order Anura; family Ascaphidae; genus Ascaphus; species Ascaphus truei. The sequence goes on along the minus strand of NW_027454625.1, from coordinate 22,532 downwards.
CCCATCCTCTCCCTGACATCAGGGGAAGGAAGTGGCCCTGGGGTGTGTGTAGGTATGCCAGATGTCAGTGTATGCATAAGTAAGTATGCCTGTGTAGTGGGAGGTGTAGGGGCGTTAAGCTGGAGGACTTAAAACAGGCACAAAAGCACATAGATACCTCTGATTATACCGCACCAAATGCTGATAATATCATGCTGTAGCTGCACTTTACAGAAGATGATGCAGATGTCATCATTGGTTGGTGGGTTCATTAAATCAATCCATCATATCATAACCACACTGTGCATATGATGTACTGAATCAGTAACACCAGGAAGACATCTCCATGTTAGGAGTAGAGTTGAAGTTAACAGAATATGTCCAGCACTGTGGTGTGTAGCCCATAAATAATAATTGTGCACATTACCAGAACAACATACTGTCAACTGCAAGATCATTTTGCTGCTTGTAGCGTATGCTCATCCTGTACAGTGTTGTAGTAGATCCGTCTCTTCAGTGTTCACTGCAACAAAAGTAAGACATTGCATTAAGATTACAGACGTTTGGGGGCTGAAATCTCACTTCGCTGCGGACAATTTCCCTTTGCATAAGATTCTTGTGATTATGTCAATGATGATCAATAACTGCATCATAACACAGCCGCTCTATACAGAAGATGTACTTGCTCTCAATGGTCATGGAGGTAATACGTCACACAATGTACAGATATAGCAAGGATTATTTCTCCCACTGGTGCATTATGGCATTATGATGGGAAATGTTGTGAGATTCTGCATTATCAGCATCACTGAATCTTTTGGAAATTAAGTGATATTCTATGTTTTAATGCAATATTATGGATGATCAGCCGGTAAAATAATAATAGCTTGCTGTATCTGTAGCCATGCTCTACCCATGATGTGCTGAACCAATGACTGCAGAGAGATTCAGAGTGCTAAACATGACTGGAACGCATCTCTGAATAATGGGCAGCAAAGCAGTGCAGAATAGGAGGTGAAAGTATTTAAAATGGAAGATCCTTAGCAGCTGTGTGGAGAGTAGACAGTACAGACTGACCAAGTAAATGGTAAAAGGAATAACTTCAACATTACTTGGCTTTGTTCTCCACATTGAAGCTTTCCTCCTCTTTAAATCACTAATACTGATGCCATGTGTAACCTGTACTGAGAGTTATATAATCTACTGGCCTAGATGAAACCATATGATGCAAACAGGATCCATCCCACTCCAGATTCATAGAATTGAACCACCTCAATCTTTCATAACAATCACATAGAACTGCAGCTGTGCGCTACTGCACATGTTCTTGTTATGAATGGTAGTAGATGTGGTCCTTGGGTCTTTACTTCATACTGTAGCCACCCTCTACTCATGATGTATTGAATCAACGAAAACTTGCATGGTTCAGATCACAGGAAGGGGTAGAGTAGAGATGAAAATATTCAATGTGAAACCCGTAGCAGCCGGATTGTGTGGAGTCAATAAAACGACAAATACTAAATGGTAAATGAGAAATATACACATTGCTTATCTGTCTCTGTGTAGTAATTTTCCTTCTCTTCAACTGTCCTTCAAATTTTCTCTTTTGCAAGAAAAGGAACACATGGCTTCAATATTCACTTCTGTTCTGCAGTCATCCCTCCTGAAATAAAAGTTAAGCATTGCATTGTTATTATGATAATACATACAATAAACCTTGCTCCAAACCATTTGATGCAAAGCAAATCCACCTCCCACCCACAGCTGTGCTCCTTCTAGAGCATGCATGTCAAACTCCAGTCCTCGAGGGTCCCAAACAGGCCAGGTTTTCAGTAGGGATATCCTGAAAACCTGGCCTGTTTGCTGCCCTCGAGGACTGGAGTTTGACATCCTTGTTCTTGAGCTTCTACCACGCAAGTCATCCATGTGAGTGACACTGTACTGCAGTCCTGGTCTGCACACAATCTACTGAATCAATGACATCACACTGTAAAGGCAATCTACAAGATGTATTAGTTGTCCACACTTCCGAAATGTTACTTTTATGTCCAAATCACTTATTCCCATGACCTGATATTTGTATTTGTTATTTATAGGATTGTCACAAAGAGTTGATGAGGTCACCAAATGATAGTATGTAGAGAGAAAGAGAGATCTCAGAACAGAGCCCTGATGTATACCCACAGACAGATCAATAGAAGACGAAGACATGTTAGCAACAGAGATGGAGAATGTGTGACAGGAAAGTTATGATGAAAACCAGGATAGAACTGTGTTACGGATACCAAGAGAGAGTTTAGAATATGAAGGAGGAGAGTGATTGAGAGCATCAAACGCAGCAGATAGATCAAGTAGGATTAGTAGGGAAAAGTGACCTTGGGAATTTGCTTTAAGCACAGTCTGTAGAACGAGCTGTACGAAAGGCAGGTTGTAAAGGATCCAGGAGGGCATGTGATTTAAGAATGTTGACATTCTAGCAATTAGGAGACAAACAGCAGGAGGGATATAGGGCGGTAGTTAGTAAGGCACATAGGGTGTAGGTTGTTTCTGAGAAAAGGGTGACCACTACAGGCTTAAAGTAAGAGGGTAAAGAGCCAGAGAATAGGGAGGACTTGAAGATGTGGGTGAGAGTGGGGACTAAGAGATGCAGTAAGGTGTGAGGGGATACGATCTAGAGGGCATGTGGTAGAGGGAGAAGAGAAGATGATTAGCTTCCAGCTCTGTAAGAGAAGAAAAGGAGTCAAATGCAGAAGGAGAATTAGGTAGAAGGAGAGAAGGGGGAAGGGACAGAAGGAATCTCCTTGTGGGTGGCATCCACCTTGCCTCTGAAGTAGTCAAATGCTTGAGGAGAAGTGAAGGAAGGATGGCAAGTGTGAGAAGAAGGTTAGTGGAGGGAGTCAAATACAGGGGAAAAAAGACAGCGTAAATTAAATTTGTGTGTTGATGAATGTGGAAAAAAAAGTAGTGTGGTTTGGCCCCAGAGAGCAGCTTTATACAGGACTGGAGACATTTTTACTGTAGAAAAATCAAACATCAAGTGTGAGATTTCCTTCATAGGCATTAAGAACAGTGAGTGGAAGTGTGATGAACATGTTTGGGAATTTAGCCAAGGGTGTGGGTTAGAGGGACGTGTGTGTCAGAGCTTGAAGGGGCATATAGAGGATAGCATTGTAAGAGTTAATAAGATTGTCAGTTTAAGCAGAAAGAGAGAGAGAGAGCAGAGAGGTTAGAGTAGATGTCAGAGGAGAGTTTAATTAAGCAGAGGAAAATCAGTGGGACAGGTAAGATGGGGTGAGGGGAATGACTGATTGTGAATGATGAGAGCAGAAGAGGTCATGTACAACTAGAGCCTTGTTAGTCAGAGAACGGACATTCCAGAGGGCATAGGAGAAGGGAAGAGAAAAGTAAGGAAAGGAATGTGGATTACATTAGATAGGTTAACACTCTTAGCAGGGAGGCAGAGGCAGGGAGACCCGATGTGTATATGAGCAGGTTCAAGATTATAAGAGATATCCCACACATCAGCAAACATAGAAGGAGACACAGAGATAGGTGTAGAGAGAGACAGAGATAGCTCTATGTAGAGAGAGAGGGACGTAGAGAGAATGAGACAGATAGGCGCAGAGAGAGAGGGGGCGCAGAGAGAGAGGGGGCGCAGAGAGAGAGGGGGCGCAGAGAGAGAGGGGGCGCAGAGAGAGAGGGGGCGCAGAGAGAGAGGGGGCGCAGAGAGAGAGGGGGCGCAGAGAGAGAGGGGGCGCAGAGAGAGAGGGGGCGCAGAGAATAGGATGTACATGAGTGCTTTTCATTGAGCAGTGCAGAAATAGCTGCAATAGAGGTCTGTACAAATGGTGCAGTGTGTAGACACATGCAAAGGTAGGGGAAGGAAAGAGGAGAACATGTGGATAAAAGCAGGAGTGTGGAAGTTAGAGAAATTAGAAAAGTTTAACAGAAAAGTGAGGAAACAGCAAGCAGAGAGAACAAGAGAGAGGTTACATTGGGATGACGTTCTGTGGTAGAGAGAAAATGCTAGGAGAGAGCTTTCAAATATTAGAGGACATGACTTGAGGGAGCAAATGTATAAATCAAAACCTGAGGGGGAGGTATAGCACGAAAGCTTGCACAGCAGATTATAGTCTTAAAGTTGCGTGTACTGCTGCGGCACAGTTTATTCGAGCATTTGCCCGTTCTGTGCCGCAGCAGTAGCCTGGCGCGCGCCCGAGTGTGACGGGCGCACGCCGGAGCAGCGGAAGAGCGCCCTCCGATCGGGGCGCTCTCCCTACCGCTGCCGGGTCCGCCGGGTCCCCCGGAACCCCCTGCCGCTGTCCCGCGATTGCGGGACACCAGGGCTCCCTCGGGGAGCCCCTGGACACGCGTGCAGGGGGCGCACGCTCCCGATGACGCGTGACCGCGCGTCTATGACGCGCGGCACGCCGAGGGGCGGCCACTAGCAAGCCGGGAGATTTCCCGGCTTGCGGTACCGACCACACTTCAATAAAGTGTGTCGGTAGTGTACCTCTCAGGGCATTCAAGAAGGTAAATTCTCACAAGTGCAGAGTTCATGATGAAATGCTGAATCCAGTTCCCCTCCAATTTAATTTTAATATAACTTATAACATTCTTCATTACTGCAAAAAGCAAACAAAACAAAACCACATTGCATTACTATTTTCAAAATGGATTGAATGGCATATTCAACAGTGACTGTGTGATGCCAATATTCCCCACTCACTCGTAGTGAAGCACTTATTGTACTAGTGTTGAAAGTAGGCCGGTAGAGTCAGGTACGCAGTACTGATAAAACAATAAGTGCGCGTCGTAAGTACCAGCTCCGCAACAGTGCGGGCATCACATTAGTGACGTGGATGAACATATATGGATAAGCCCATATTAAGGCATCACGTGACCAGAGCCGTCACTGACTGGGTATACGTAAAGACGCAGGGAGATGCAAGGAAAGGGAGGGAGAGAGACAGGGAGAAGATGGGAAACGGAGGGAGGCACGGATGGAGAGAGGGAGTTCTTCCGAGCTTCTGCTGGCCTCTCTCTTTCACTGGTGCATGCCGGGAGCTGGTCCCAACATCCACAAAGTGTGTGTGTATTATTGGTTGTATTTTATGGGGGTAGGAGGGTAGTGTGTATATTGTGTGTGTGGGAGTATTATATTGTGTGTAGAGGTGCAGAGGAGAGTACTAGATTGTGTATCTTGTGTAAGGGTGTTGTGTATATTGTGTTTGGAGCTATAATATTATTGGAGAGATTAGTATTGAGGAGGTATTATAGTGTGTATTGTGGGGAGTATTAGTGTGTGTATTGTTTGTGGGTGACAGATGCTGGGGTATGCAGCAATCCCTGCACTGAGGTCCGAGGCGGCTCTGCATCGCTCGCACGCACTGTGGATGACCAAGCATGTGCCCATGATAATCATGGCCTTAGAGGGATGAGTGTGTCAGAGCCTAGAAGGGGCATATAAATATATAATGGAGGAGGGAGGAGGGAGGAGGAGGAGATGATAGCATTGTAAAAGTTAACAAGATAGTTAGTTTAAGCAGAAAGTGAGGAGAGGTTAGAGATAAGGGTAGATGTCAGAGGAGAGAGTTCAATTAAGCTGAGGTATCGAGTAGGACAGGGGTGAGGGGAATGAGAAGTGGTGGATGATGAGAGCAGAAGAGGTCATGTACAAATAGACCTTGTTAGTCAGAGAGCAGACATTCCAGAGGGCACGTGAGAAGTGAAGAGTAAAGTGAGACATGGAATGTGGATTACATTAGATGGGTTAATACGCTTAGCAGGGAGGTGGAGAGAGAGAGGCAAGAGGCAGAGAGTGGTGTAGGGGTTGAGGAAGAGATGTTGCATGTACCTTATCAGAACATTAAAGAACATCAATTCACACTGGTGCAGAGTTGATGATGATTCCAGTTCACCTCCAATTCAATTTTAACAGAACTTTTTCATTCTTCATTACTGCAAAAAAAAAAGTATAAAACATTGCATTACTATTTTCAAAATGGATTGAATTCCCCCAACAATAACTATGTGTTACCAATATATCCCTCTCAGTCCCACTGCAGCACATACTGTACCAGTGTGAAAGTAGGAAGGTACACAGTAACGGTAAAACAATACGTGCCGGTACTATGCACCATATGAATTATAAGGGGATGTAAATCTCCCAGTCTCTCTCCATATCCGCAACAGAGTGGGCTCCGGTCAGTGGCATGGATGCCCATGTATGGATATGCTCATATTTGGGCATCCCATGTCACTGACCGGAGCCGGCTCTGAGTATAGGGATATATGCGGAGACGCAGAGGTGCAAGGAAATGGGAGGAGGCACGGTGAGAAACAGGGAGAGACCACAGGAAGATAGAGGGCAACAACTTCCACAAGGTACATGTATGTGTATAATTGTTTGTATTTTGTGCAGAGGGGGTAATTTCAGATAAAATACAATTCTCCACCCTCTACGAAACAATTCCACTTTGTTCAGTAAGCCAGAAAGTCTTGGTCCCATGGGGACTGAATTTTAATGCAAATAAGGTCCTTAATACACAAGTAAAGAATATAGTTACTTATTCTCTACTGTAAGAAGTGCCACATTGCCCACTATTTGGGTCCTGTGCCCAGATTGTGACCATGCATGGCAGAGGTGAGATTCCACCAACACCAATTTGCTACACTCTCCAAGAGAGATAATTGTGGTCAGAGGTGGAACTAGGGGAGGGGGTGAGCAGGGTCACTGCCCAGGGAGTAACCTGACAGGGGGCACGGAAATCTCATTTAGTGCATATGGTGCGGCACTGCATTGATTGACCGGTCAATCTGCACTGCTGCCTGTCACAGTGACATCATGATCGGGCACTGTGATCAGCTATAGCACTGACCCAGGTGAGATAGTTCAGCACTTTACAAGGAGGGAACAGATGTTGTGGGTGACAGATGCTGGGGGTAGGCCAAGACTGTTGGCCAGAGTAACGTGGAGACTTACTGCACTCTGCATGCCAATCCTCTCCCTGACATCAGGGGAAGGAAGTGGCCCTGGGGTGTGTGTAGGTATGCCAGATGTCAGTGTATGCATAAGTAAGTATGTCTGTGTAGTGGGAGGTGTAGGGGCGTTAAGCTGGAGGACTTAAAACAGGCACACATCTCACTTCGCTGCGGACAATTTCCCTTTGCATAAGATTCTTGTGATTATGTCAATGATGATCAATAACTGCATCATAACACAGCCGCTCTATACAGAAGATGTACTTGCTCTCAATGGTCATGGAGGTAATACGTCACACAATGTACAGATATAGCAAGGATTATTTCTTCCTCTGGTGCATTATGGCATTATGATGGGAAATGTTGTGAGATTCTGCATTATCAGCATCACTGAATCTTTTGGAAATTAAGTGATATTCTATGTTTTAATGCAATATTATGGATGATCAGCCGGTAAAATAATAAAAGCTTTCTGTATCTGTAGCCATGCTCTACCCATGATGTGCTGAATCAATGACTGCAGAGAGATTCAGAGTGGTAAACATGACTGGAACGCATCTCTAAATAATGGGCAGCAAAGCAGTGCAGAATAGGAGGTGAAAGTATTTAAAATGGAAGACCCTTAGCAGCTGTGTGGGGAGTAGACAGTACAGACTGACCAAGTAAATGGTAAAAGGAGTAACTTCAACATTACTTGGCTTTGTTCTCCACATTGAAGCTTTCCTCCTCTTTACATCACTAATACTGATGCCATGTGTAACCTGTACTGAGAGTTATATAATCTACTGGCCTAGATGAAACCATGTGATGCAAACAGGATCCATCCCACTCCAGATTCATAGAATTGAACCACCTCAACCTTTCATAACAATCACATAGAACTGCAGCTGTGCGCTACTGCACATGTTCTTGTTATGAATGGTAGTAGATGTGGTCCTTGGGTCTTTACTTCATACTGTAGCCACACTCTACTCATGATGTATTGAATCAATGAAAACTTGCATGGTTCAGATCACAGGAAGGGGTAGAGTAGAGATGAAAATGTTCAATGTGAAACCCGTAGCAGCCGGATTGTGTGGAGTCAATAAAACGACAAATACTAAATGGTAAATGAGAAATATACACATTGCTTATCTGTCTCTGTGTAGTAATTTTCATTCTGTTCAACTGTCCTTCAAATTTTCTCTTTTGCAAGAAAAGGAACACATGGCTTCAATATTCACTTCTGTTCTGCAGTCATCCCTCCTAAAATAAAAGTTAAGCATTGCATTGTTATTATGATAATACATACAATAAACCTTGCTCCAAACCATTTGATGCAAAGCAAATCCACCTCCCACCCACAGCTGTGCTCCTTCTAGAGCATGCATGTCAAACTCCAGTCCTCGAGGGTCCCAAACAGGCCAGGTTTTCAGTAGGGATATCCTGAAAACCTGGCCTGTTTGCTGCCCTCGAGGACTGGAGTTTGACATCCTTGTTCTTGAGCTTCTACCACGCAAGTCATCCATGTGAGTGACACTGTACTGCAGTCCTGGTCTGCACACAATCTACTGAATCAATGACATCACACTGTAAAGGCAATCTACAAGATGTATTAGTTGTCCACACTTCCGAAATGTTACTTTTATGTCCAAATCACTTATTCCCATGACCTGATATTTGTATTTGTTATTTATAGGATTTTCACATGTATTACTACTGTGAAACGCTATATACATTAATAGTGCTATATAAATAAATACATACATACACATTTATATATAATAATAATAACAGCATGTTCTTTTAAAGCGCTGCTAGTTTTACGTAGCGCTATACAGAGACATTTTGCAGACACAAGTCCCTGCCCCATAGAGCTTACAATCTATGACATTGGTGCCTGAGGCACAGAGGATATGAAGTGACTTGCCCAAGGTCACACACACACAAATATATATACACATAAATATATACATATATACACACACACACACACACACACACACACACACACACACATATATATGAAAACTAACACAGAAAAAAAGAATCCCCTGAATAGCACTCTAACATACACAAATTGTATCAATAAAGGTTTATTAATCACATACACATAAATGGTTAAAATGAGGAGCAGTGGTGACCTACAAAGCTGTTATAAACTGAACCTTAAGGTGTGGGGAAAAATGCTACACTGCAGTAATAAGTACAAAGTATGTAAATAAAGTGTAGAGGCAAGAAATATATGGAAATGAGAACACTCAGACCGGCCGGTCAAGTACTACCTAAGTTGAAGCCCCCTGTGTGAAGTGCTTGTATGAAACTAGTGTATAACTAACAAGCAAATGCTTGTCCGGGGGCTTAACATATAGACAGTTGATAGATGTATTTGAAGTTGCATATTCTGTGCCGTGGATTAATCAGTATACTGAAAGCAACTGAGGATGGTACAGTAGCTGTGATAGGTTGGCCTCATAGCTCCTCCTTCAATGGAGGAATCGGCTCACGGAGCACTTAAATCCCTAAATGCCCACAGAAAAAAATAAGCATGCAGTACTTAAAGTGAAAGTAAAATGAGAAATGAAATAAAATAAACACACACATTGAAAAATCACTCACCCGACTGAGAGCGCCTTCTACAGAGCGCTGTACCACTGCTCAGCTAGCAGCTAAAACTGTCTCATTTTCCCACCATTGAAGTTTACACATGTCCACGCCCCACTCTAACAAGACGCTGTGTACGGAAGCTCGCAGGAGACAAACTAGTGAGAGAAGGTGTAGCTGCTAGCCACACTCCACGAGGTGCATTGTGGGAAATGTAGTTCTTTGCCTTTTAGCTTCTCTGACTGGTTACTGATCACGTGATGTCACTAGGGGCGGGATTAGTGTGTTGCAATGTAACGGCCCGGCTGTATGATTGTCACAGAAGGGGGGAGCCTGAGAATGTCACGGATTTAATTACACATGTAATGATGTAATAACACAGCCATGAACTAAGACAGTATACATATGGTCATGTGATATTTATAATGCATTTATTAACATTATTGTGTGGATTTGGGCTGAATTAAACTTGTATGGGATTGTCACTTTAATATCACAGTACCACTACTGTTTTAACATTTATAATGACCTCCTGATTACAGATTATTAGGGACAGACTTAAAAAGGCCTGTGTAAATATTTATTATAGAGTGGCCTCTTTACTTTATAATATCAGGGAGTATCAGACAGGCCTGTGTTTATTTTTAATATACATTAGGGTGACCTGACTCCAGATTATTGGCCTTTCCCTCTGACAAATGCATATTTTCCTATACTGTGTTAATTTTGTTAGAACAAAATAAATATTCATGCGCTAAATGACAGTACCAGTGTGAGTCCCAATAAGAAGTAGTGAGGTAAAAAACCATGGTACCAGCAACATATGTAACTGATGGGGAGGGTGCTAAAATATATGGAGTGTGGCGTCCTGATTGCTAAATGAGGTGTATTATATCATAAGTGCATATAACAATATCCCTCATAGCAATCTATTAAGAACCAACAAGAACTAGGTAGCACAATAATCAGTGCTGCAGTTATAGCCTAATAATAAGTATATATATATATATATATATATATATATATATATATATATATATATATATACAGTGTTCGACAAACCTATACATTTGCTCGCCCCGGGCGAGTGGATTTAACCCCCGGGCGAGTAAATATTGGCCCAAGCAGCACACGTTTGGTACTAGGTGGCGAGTAGATTTTTTTGTGTGGCGAGTAGATTTTTTGGTGATTTGTCAACCACTGTATATATATATATATATATATATATACTGCTGCGGCCAAGTTTATTCGAGCATTTGCCCGTTCTTGGCCGCAGCAGTAGCCTGGCGCGCGCCCGAGAGTGACGGGCGCGCGCCGAAGCAGCGGAAGAGCGCCCTCCGATCGGGGCGCTCTCCCTACCGCTGCCGGGTCCGCCGGGTCCCCCGGAACCCCCTGCCGCTGTCCCGCGATCGCGGGACACCAGGGCTCCCTCGGGGAGCCCCTGGACGCGCGTGCAGGGGGCGCACGCTCCCGAAGACACGTGACCGCGCGTCTATGACGCGCGGCACGCCGAGGGGCGGCCACTAGCAAGCCGGGAAATCTCCCGGCTTGCGGTACCGGCCACACTCGAATAAAGTGTGTCGGTACTATATATATATATATATATATATATATATATATATATATGTAACCCATATTCCCCCACCCAATCGCAGATAGGGTGCATGTGAGGGGAGCTATATGTATTACCCAGTGTGGTGCTTTACCTGTGAGGCTCACAGGAGGCCTGAGCCTCTGCCAATAAGAGCCTGGGGTGTATCCTCCTGAACAATACTATATGGTGCAGCGCCTCCACCTGTGATGGCTCCAAGCAGAGCGGGAGTTGTTCCTCACAGGACAATAATATAATATCACGCACACAGCATATAAAAGAACAGTGACTTTTCTAACAGTAACATAACTATGCATGTCATACATTAAGTGTCTCTCTTCTAGGAGACACAGTAACTCACGTGTCTCGCAGGATGCAACCCCTCACCGTGTACCCACACCATGTCCAACTCCCCACACCACAACCCCACCCCCAAAGTAAGGTATGTGTGTGTGTGACTGCACAGCCACTATGTACTGATTTATAGTTGGTGCACTTATGGATGTTACCTGCCGAGCGCTCCAGCGCTAGGACCTGCAAACAGACTTCGCAAAGGATCCGACGGTGAAGATACGTCAGGGTTACCTTCCAGGGCGATCCCACCCGGTTGGTTGCTGCTGTGCTTGAAGAGGTCTGATCCTAAACCTCTGTAATGGTGCTGCGACAGTCTCTGCTTCCTTCACTTCTCTCTCTCTCTAAAGTGACAGGTTCCTGTACTAGGGCCTGTCCCTGTGACCACCCACCCTCACTAGTGGGAAGTCAGGGCCTCAACTCTAGCCTGGGGATTTCTGGCCTAGGGCAGAATCTCGCAGCTCTCTGCCCACCTTCTTTCCCCCTTTGTCCCCTAAGTCTCACTCACTCACGTGCTTCCCAGTCTGCTTCCTGACTGCACAAAACAATGTATCAAATTCCCTGCTGCAGAGAATCTGCAAGTCTCAGTGGCTGGTTGGTTGCAGGTGACAGGGAACATAGGGCATTCACCAGAGGCTGCTGGGGGATGTAGTCCACTCAGAACCTCTTTCCTATGGGGACTGTGTGCGCAGTCTCTACTGCACCTGTGCAAAGCTGTAGTGGCCACCGCTACACATAACTGCACCTGCGCAACCTACCAGATCTCCTGTACACTTGTAATGGCCACCACTACCCTTGCCAACCTCTGCGTATTGCGCGAACCTCGCACCAAACACAACATGGCCGCTGTGGCTATCTGCGCATGCTCGAGCATCAGGGCCCCCGACGGCGCCGGCACAGATAGCGGCGCCAACTGGGAAAAGTCGCCATCCCCTTCCCCCACTGCCACAGGGGTAAGGCAAGGGGCAAAGGAACATCAGGGAAGCCGGGAGTGGCCCCCTTACATATATATATATATATATTGTGGTTGACAAATCACCCAAAAATCTACTCGCTGAACAAAAAAATCTACTCATCACCTAGCCCCGCCCCAGGCCCGCTTTAAAAAAAATTGAATAAATTCCTAGTAAGAACAACATTCGTTTTTGACATGTTTATTTATTGTATTACATTATACTACAATTAGTCCTTGTTAAGAGTGTGTGTGTGACACAGAGAGAGTGTACGTGTGTGTGTGACACAGAGAGTGTGTGAGACACAGAGAGTGTGTGAGACACAGAGAGTGTGTGAGACACAGAGAGTGTGTGAGATAGGGTGAGGCAGAGGGTGACAGGGTGAGGCAGAGGGTGACAGGGTGAGACAGAGAATGACAGGGTGATACCGAGAGATACAGAGGTTGACAGGGAGAAAATGGGTGACATGGTGTGACACAGGGTGACAGGGTGAGACAGAGGGTGACAGGGTGAGACAGAGGGTGACAGGGGGAAACAGAGGGTGACAGAAAGTGAGACAGAGGGTGACAGAAAGTGAGACAGAGGGCGACAGAAAGTGAGACAGAGGGAAACAGGGTGGGTGACACACACACACACACACACACACACACACACACACACACACACACACACACACACACACACACACACACACACACACACACACACACACACACTCTCCCTCTTACACACACACTCTCTCTCTCCCTCTCACACACACACACACAGACAGACATCAAACCCCTCCCCTCTGCGAGAGCGAGGGTCCGCCCTCACAAATTCCTCTATGCCTCTTATCAGCGGTGCAGACAGGAGATGAAATACAGCAGTGACCGCACGACCCTTCTTTTGGCGATGTTACATATATATACTGATAATAGTAAAAAGCAGAACAAATAATATAAAAAGGCAATTGCTTGCTTGGGAAGTAGCTTCTGCTGGGCCCAATTTGAGGAATCCCTTGTCAGTAGGGCCGCCAGCAGAAATCTTGGGGCCCAGGACAAATGCAAGGATCAGGCCCCCCTCCCTACCCCATAGCACACCTACCATGACATTTTTTTTAGGGCACAACTTTTACTCAAATGGTAGTGTTGCAAGGCCTATTTCACACCTCGCAAACCCCCCCATTTTACACTTTTTTATATTTTTATATATATATAAAAAGAGAGAGAGAGAGAGAGAGACAATCAAGTGGTTTCTTCTTCTCTTAGCCAAAGACGTACTACTCTATGTTCCTTTTCTCATTCTCCTATTTTTGTACCTTGGTATAATTGTATATACATACTTCACAGCATATGTTCCACCAAAGTAACTACGTCAGCGATGACAGCGACCAACAGTGGCACTACTGTGTTTAGGGTTCTACAGTGCACAGCCACCCTACACTACCCATCTGGTATTTCCACAGCCCAGATAGTTGAACAAACTGGCTGCGGTCCATATTACCTCTGACTCCAGCAATGCTTGGACAGTTTCCCCTATCTCTTTCTGCTCAATTTATTGGATACATAGCTTTGGATATATTTCAGCATTCTATGACACTCAGGATAGCGCTCATGATGTCATCAACAACCAGGGGACTCCCAATAGTTGCTATTATGTGATCAATTTTTACTGCACGCAGTCCTGAGTATACTATCAGCTTTGCCACAGTTGAGAGTCTGGCACATTTCTCTGCTGTACAAATGTGTCAGAGAACACATCCAGGCATTCAGTATACATCCCAGTTAGGCAGCGCTTATAGTAAGTGCGACGCGACGGGAGTAACACTGGCGACTGAAAATTTGGAGCTGGGGAAATCAGATTTTTCAGAGGCTGTCGCCACATGTGACAGCCTCTGAACCAATCAATGCCCATGTCGCCAGCGACATCCCCGAAAGTTAAATTATAACTTTCGCAGGTGACGTCACCCGTCACTTCGCCAGTCGCGTTGCTGGCACTATAAGCATGACCTAGGGGAGGGCCCAGGAGACTCCCATACAACTCTGGAGAGTTTCTCTTAATTAAGGTAACTTTCCACTATGTGTCCTGTTCACAGCAATGCAGTACTAACTACATTTAAGCATGTCTGTAAGATACAAAAGTTAACCCATCATGCACCTTGGCCTAGGGAGGATTTGTTCCTATAAAGTACACCCAGTTTGGCAATGATTTTGGATGTCAGATTATCAATATGCAACTCAAATTTTAAATGGGAGTGAAACCAAATGCCAAGATATTTAAAATTAGTGACACTTTAGTTGGCTTCAATTAATTACTGCATTTATAAAATTCTGCAGAGCATCTAGTAACCTTGTAATATTAAGAGATGGCAGCCTTGGTATGTTATGCCTCTTTTTTCCTGTACACCGCAAAGGATTTTGTGGCCTATTCTAGTAACTCTGAAGTGAGGCAAACCACTTCTAAATAGCTCTCTTTATGTGAATTGGCCTACTTTGCTATGCTGTAAGCCAGGCCTGCACAGTTCCAGTCCTCGAGAGCCGCAAACAGGCCAGGTTTTCAGGATACCCTAACCCTAACTTCTTTCACTGCAGCCATTGTAATCAGACACTGCTAATGGAGGGTATGATACATTCTCTACCACTGAAAGAATATACATCTCAGTGGTAGACGGCTGATAAGAAGCTGTTTCAGTCTGGTTCTGCCAATTCGATCGGTTTAAAAAATCCTCCATTTTCAGGTCTATGTATGTTGATCTGATTTCTTAGGCTTTCAAGACGTTATAGCAGTCCTGTTTTTAGTGCTCATTCTCTCCCCCTTTATCTCTCAACTTTTCTCTCTCCCTTTATCACTCACTCCCCCTTTATCTCCTTCTATATGACCCTTGCCTCACTTCCCCTGACTCAAACTAATCAATCTTTAATCACCTCTCTCTACCTCTTCTCCCTCTCCCACTCCCTTCTCGCTCCCTTCTCTCTCACTCTCCCTTCTCTCCATTTTTTCACTCGGACTCCCACTGGTATTAGTATCTCAGATTTATTTTGATTTTTGGTGTGCAACATTTTTCCACATTACATAGCACTTGTGAGCAAGACATCCAGTCCAGCCACTGCTGATGGGACACTGTTCTTTCACTGATCGCTATATCTGAGCTATTGGGAAACAATTTTAAACACTATTACATTCTCTGCTCTTTCTCTCAGCTGCTATCTCGGTCATTGTGCCCAGCATATGGCGTCATCAGGCATATTAATGCTTCCAACATCCCAGGAGAAAATGGTTATATTGTTTTGAACAAGGGGCCTATTTCTGATGACTTATTCCTGCATTAGTAATATGTGTCATATATCTTGGCTCAATCAGAGGCTTGGTTGAAAACTGAGCCCCTGATGGAACCACATGTGCTTAAGGTGGGATATCCTGAAAACCTGACCTGTTGGACAGGCTTGAGTACTGGAGTTGAGAACCCCTGTTCAAACATTTATCTTCCTACCAGTACATAGGTAATTTCAAGAAATTAAACAAAAAAAGGTAGAAAAACTTTAAACAGCAAAATAACCATACAGTAACTTGTAAACCTTGAGAAATGCATCTTAATAGGGTCATGTCACACTGAAAATATAGTATTCCCAGGTTTAACCCTTGCATTCATCAGCCAGATATGTTGAGTCTTTAAGTTGCATTCATTGTTTTGAAATAGACTTGGTATTTTATGTCTCTTTTTTCCTGTACACCGTAAAGGATTTTGCGGCCTAGTCTAGAAACTCTGAAGTGAGACAAATCACTTCGAAAGAGCACTCTAGATGCGAATTGGCATGGTTTGCTATGCTGCAAGCCCTTCTCGCATGTCCAATCTGTATCTAAAAAGGCTTTGTACGAAGCTGTTTCAGTCTGGTTCTGCCAATTCGATCGGTTTTAAAAAATCCTTCATTTTCAGTGTATGTTGATCTGATTTCTTAGGCTTTAAAAACATTAAAGCAGTCCTGTTTTAAGAGCTCATTCTCTCCCCCTTTCTCTCTCCCTTTATCACTCACTCCCCCTTTATCTCTCTCGATATGACCCTTGCCTTACTTCCCCGACTAAAACTGCCCCCTCTTTAAACACCACTCTTTACCTCTGCTCTCTCTCCCTCTCCCTTCTCTCTCATTTTCCCTTCTATCTCACATTCCCTTCTCTCTCACTTTCCCTTCTCTCCATTTTTTCACCCTGACTCCCACTCTATTTCTTTCACTCAACCCGTCTCTTGCTCTCACACATACTGCACCGACACACTTTATTAGAGCAAATACACGGTATGTACCTGGCAGATACCTGGAATGCGCCGCTCCTCACCTCTGACAAGCCCCGTTGCATTTGCCTTCCCAGCCTGGGTTCATGCCTGGCTGATGGGCGGCTGATCTGTTAAATGATAATGATTAGGATTTAATAGGCTGCAATGCTTCGCGTGTCTGCCAGATGGCATAAATTCATGAATTGTAATGCAGTATATATATATATACTGTGCAGTATTGCAGCCAGCGGGAATAAAATGCTTCAATCCCTGCCTGGAAAATAACTCAATGCACTCGGGCAGAAAACAGTCACAAACCTCAATACACCCGGGTATACCCGAATTCGTGGGGCTAGCCAAGCTCGAATAAAGTGTGTCGCCAGTGTACTCCCAAAGAGTAACCCTAGAAAATACAAGAGATATCTAGAAATCTAATTGCAAGGTAATAAGTCACATTAAGTGAAATGCACAATGGAATAGTCCCCCCCTTTTTTAAAAAAAACGGTAGATTCCTTACATTTTAGCTATTTGCACTTCTATATTTGTAACACTGGTAATTGCTATAATAACACTGTTACTTTTTTTTAGTTTGTACATGCACACACACAATTAAATGACCTACTGTATCTCAGTACCTCAGATAGACACAGACACACACACACGCCTATGCAGTAAGCGTTCATAAGCCACTTATCAAGCACTTAATGCCTACTGCTATTCAGTAAGCAGTGATAGTGGGTGATAAGGCGGGAAGGTTGGAAGAGATCACGTGCCACTACATGGGTATTCTGAAGTATACACAGCGTGAAGTGTTCGAATAAAGGCCGCTGCTGCTGCAGCTGTACATTCATATGTGCAATAATGAAAGAAAAATCAATGGCGTCTATCCTCATACAATGAGTTTTGGATTCAAATAAGGCATTTCATAGCACAAGGAGAAAAACATATTAGTTAGTAATTTTGCATTTAAAATGGGAAATGCTCAATAATATAATAATATAATTTATAATAATATAATATAGGTCCCTGCCCCATGGAGCTTACAATCTATGTTTTTGGTGCCTGAGGCACAGGGAGATAAAGTGACTTGCCCAAGGTCACAAGGATCTGACACCAGGAATTGAACCAGGCCCCAGGCTTCAAACTCTCAGTGCCACTCAGTGTCTTTTACTCACTGAGCCACTCCCTCTCCACAAGAGTGCAAGAGTGCAAGAGTGCAAGAGAGCAAGAAAGCAAGAAAGCAAGAAAGCAACTGTCTATACTTCCTAATGTGTGGATTCAGAACCACAAACATGAAAAAATATATAATTAAGCAATAATTAAGAGCGGAGAGAAAAATACTAAAATAATTCAGTCAATTCATAGTGAATTAAAAGAAATTAGAGAATTAGTACATGTAAAATATTTTTATTTGTTAAGAATAGATTGATTTAAGATGACACACACACATACACACACACACACACACACACACACACACAATTAAATGACATATCCCTGGACCTCAGACACACACACTGACATTACAATAAGCAGAATAGATACATTTAGTTTTTGTTACAATTTGTCTCACTCCCAGTTGTAAGACATCAATCATTGTAAACTCTTGAACTCCAGGATGAGTTTGCAGCAAAGCTTCATGGGCACTGTAGTTTTTTTGTCTGCTACAAATTCTCTAATTGGTCACTGATCATGTGATGTCAGATGGGCCTGGGCTTTAATTCAAAGTGTTTAACCGAGTGGTGTGTGTCTCAAATACAGTAAGTTGCTTTATTTTTTTATCTCTGGGAATCTTCTGTGATTAAAGAGGGTCTGTTACTGAAAAAGCACAAAGCTGCTGATTACTTTCTGTTTAATAGAGAAATATTCATAAGGTATCAGTGTTTATTTGAGATGTGTCTGTACCTGAAAGGCTCAACCACCCCTGTTTGTGGGGCTCTTGTGTATGAAATAGCCCAGAGCAACTACCCCTAGAGATAATATACACACATACACACCCACATACTGTAATGTGTGTGTGTGTGTGTGTGTGTGTGTGTGTGTGTGTGTGTGTGTGTGTGTGTGTGTGTGTGTGTGTGTGTGTGTGTGTGTATATATCCACTTTTTATTGTCTCTATAAGAGTTCTGATAAAGATTGTAAATACTGTAAATGTTTATCAGTTGATCAAAAAAGATTTGATCAGAAGAGTTGCCCTGTAAATTATCTATTCAGAGCAGCAATACCAGTATATATGTTAGACAGTGATTGTGGTTTGAATGGTGAATTTTTCAAGTATCTATCTGCGAGTTAATAACATACAAAACATTTACAGACCTGCTGTTATTACTCTGTGAGTTATGATATGATCTCAAACTGTGATTTTTGCCAACATTTGTTTGCTAGCTAGCCACATACAAATCAATTACAGACCTGCTGTTATTACTCTGAGAGTCATGATATGATGATATATGGCAATAGATTCAAATAATCCTCATCCTATTTACATATCAGCCACAAAAAGGGATTTTTAATAATGTATATGTGTTTTTAATTATCTATGTAGAATTAATAAAATGTTATTATTTTCTGATATCCGCAGTGATTCTGGCCAACCTGACAGATCTGCAGTAATATACTGCAAGACCAATTTGTTTGCTAGCTAGCCACATGCAAATCAATTACAGACCTGCTGTTATTACTCTGAGAGTCATGATATGATGATATATGGCAATAGATTCAAATAATCCTCATCCTATTTACATATCAGCCACAAAAAGGGATTTTTAATAATGTATATGTGTTTTTAATTATCTATGTAGAATTAATAAAATTTTATTATTTTCTGATATCCGCAGTGATTCTGGCCAACCTGACAGATCTGCAGTAATATACTGCAAGACCAATTTGTTTGCTAGCTAGCCACATACAAATCAATTACAGACCTGCTGTTATTACTCTGAGAGTCATGATATGATGATATATGGCAATAGATCCAAATAATCCTCATCCTATTTACATATCAGCCACAAAAAGGGATTTTTAATCATGTATATGTGTTTTTAATTATCTATGTAGAATTAATAAAATTTTATTATTTTCTGATATCCGCAGTGATTCTGGCCAACCTGACAGATCTGCAGTAATATACTGCAAGACCAATTTGTTTGCTAGCTAGCCACATACAAATCAATTACAGACCTGCTGTTATTACTCTGAGAGTCATGATATGATGATATATGGCAATAGATCCAAATAATCCTCATCCTATTTACATATCAGCCACAAAAAGGGATTTTTAATCATGTATATGTGTTTTTAATTATCTATGTAGAATTAATAAAATTTTATTATTTTCTGATATCCGCAGTGATTCTGGCCAACCTGACAGATCTGCAGTAATATACTGCAAGACCAATTGTTGTCTACCTTTACCATACGAATGACAATAGAGTGCTGTATATAAGGGGAACTCTTCTGATCAAATCTTTTTTGATCAACTCTGATAAACATTATATCTATACCCCTTGAGCACCTGTCGTTTGATCCTATATACCTATTCATAACGGTGATTGCGGTCACATTCACGTACTTTAAATACTGTACATGTTAATTTTTCTTTGGTTTGAAATATGGTATTCATTGGTTTATCATCAACCAGCCCTGTTTGTGGGTGGCTCTTTGCATAGTTCTGTGTATTCTCTGTGTTTTTTCTGTTAAGTTTGCTGAGTAACCTTGTGATATAAAGAGATGGCAGCCTTAGTTTGTTATGCCTCTTTTTTTCCCTGTAAACCTCAATGGCTTTTGCGGCCTATCCTAGCCACTCTGAAGTGAGACAAACCGCTTCTAAAGAGTACTCTAGATGCAAATGTAAATAAAAAGTATAATAGAATTTGAACAATGGCTGCTCAACTCAAGTCCTTAAGCCACGAAACGGACATGTACTGGAGGTTGGGCTGGAGTGGGCCAGCACTAGGCTTCACAAGTGGCTCAAACAGAGGCTTGTTTGAAGACAGAGACCCTGATTGAGCCACCTGTGCTGAAGCAGGGACTGATTAAAGCATCTGTGTTGAAGCTTGGATATCCTGAACACCTGACCTCCCTTCTCTCTCTCCCTTTCCTTCTCTCTCTTTCCATTCTCAACCTCTCCCTCTCCTTCTCTCTCTCTCTCCCTCTCCCTCTCTCTCTCTCTCCCTCTCCCTTCTCTCTCTCTCTCCCTCCTTCCCTTCTCTCTCTCCCCCTCCCTTCTCTCTCCCTCTCCCTTATAACTCCCTCGTCATGACCCTCTCACTCTCCCTTCTCTCTCTCAACCATTCCTTTCTCTCTCACCCTCCTCTCCTCCTGTCTCTCCCTCTCTCTTCTCTCTCTCGCCCTTCTCTCCCTCTCTCCCTCTCCTCTCTCCTCTCCCTTCTCTCTCCCTCTCCCTCTCTCTCCCTTTTCCTTGTCACTCCCTCATCACTCTCTCTCTCTCCCTCTCTCTCTCTCTCTCTCTCTCCTCTCTCTCTCTCTCTCTCTCTCTCTCTCTCTCTCTCTCTCTCTCTCTCTCTCTCTCTCTCTCCCTTCTCCATCTCCTTCTTCTCCATCTCCCTTCTCTCTACATCTACCTTCTCTCTCTCCGTATCCCTTCTCTCTCTCCCTATCCCTTCTCTCTCTCCCTCTTCCTTCTCTCTCTCCCTCTTCCTTCTCTCTCCCTATCCCTTGTCGCTCCCTCCCCTTGTTTCTACCTCTCCCTTGTCTCTCCATTCTCTCTCCCTCTTCCTTCTCTCTCCCTCTTCCTTCTCTCTCCCTCTTCCTTCTCTCTCCCTCTTCCTTCTCTCTCCCTCTTCCTTCTCTCTCCTCTTCCTTCTCTCTCCCTCTCCTTCCTCTCTCTCCCTCTTCCTTCTCTCTCCATCTCTTCCTTCTCTCTCCCTCTTCCTTCTCTCTCCCTTTTCCTTTCCCCTCCCTTTTCCTTCTCTCTCCCTCTCCCTTCTCTCTCCCTCCTCTCTTCCTTGTCACCCCCTTCTCTCTCCCTATCCCTTCTCTCTCCCTTTCCTTGTCTCTCCCTCTCCCTTGTCTCTCCATTCTCTCTCCCTTTCGTTCTCTCTCCCTTTTCCTTCTCTCTCCCTTTCTTTCTCTCTCCCTTTTCTTTCTCTCTCCTTTCTCTCTCCCTTCTCTCTCCCCTTTCTCACTCCCTTCTCTATCCCTCTGCCTTCTCTCTCCCTTCTCTCTCCCTATCCCTTCTCTCTCCCTCTTCCTTCTCTCTCCCTCTTCCTTCTCTCTCCCTCTTCCTTCTCTCTCCCTTTCCAATCTCTCTCCCTTTTCCTTGTCTCTCCATTCTCTCCCTTTTCCTTTCCCCTCCCCTTTCCTTCGCTCTCCCTCTCCCTTCTCTCTCTCTCCACTCCCTTCTCTCTCTCTCTCCCCCTCCCTTCTCTCTCCCTCTCCCTTATAACTCCCTCATCATTCCCTCTACCTCTCTCTCTCCCTCTCCCTTCTCTCTCTCTCCCTTTCCCTTCTCTCTCACCCTCTTCCTTCTGTCTGTCTCTCCCTCTCCCTTCTCTCTCTCTCCCTTCTCTCTCTCCTCTCTCCTTCTCCCTTCTCTCTCCCTCTCCCTTCTCTCTCCCTTTTCCTTGTCACTCCCTCATCACTCTCTTTCTCTCCCTTCTCTCTCTCTCTCCCTTCTCTCTCTCCCTCTTCCTTCTCTCTCCCTATCCCTTGTCGCTCACTCTCCCTTGTTTCTACCTCTCCCTTGTCTCTCCATTCTCTCTCCCTCTTCCTTCTCTCTCCCTCTTCCTTCTCTCTCCTCTTCCTTCTCTGTCCTCTTCTTCTCTCTCCCTCTTCCTTCTCTCTCCCTCTTCCTTTCCCCTCCCTTTTCCTTCTCTCTCCTTA
>NW_027454624.1:0-68371 GCF_040206685.1 Ascaphus truei | reverse complement strand
CCCAAATGAGTCACATACCAAACCTTTTCGTATTCCCCTATATACCACCTGGGCCAAACCAAAATAGAAAAATAATCCTAAGTGACAACCCTAACTTTCAACCCTAACTTTCAACCCTAACTTTCAACCCTAACTCTTCTCTGATGTGTTAGTACCCAAATGAGTCACATACCTAAATTTTCGTATTCCCCTATAACCCTGGGCCAAACAAAAATAGAAAAATAATCCTAAGTGTCAACCTAACTTTCAACCCTAACTTTCAACCCTAACTTTCAACCCTAACTTTCAACCCTAACTCTTCTCTGATTGGTTAGTACCCAAATGAGTCACATACCTAAATTTTCGTATTCCCCTATAACCCTAACCCTAACCCTAACCCTAACCCAAAAATAGAAAATAATCCTAAGTGTCAACCCTAACTTTCAACCCTAACTTTCAACCCTAACTTTCAACCCTAACTTTCAACCCTAACTTTCAACCCTAACTCTTCTCTGATTGGTTAGTACCCAAATGAGTCACATACCTAAATTTTCGTATTCCCCTATAACCCTGGGCCAAACAAAAATAGAAAAATAATCCTAAGTGTCAACCCTAACTTTCAACCCTAACTTTCAACCTAACTTCAAACCCTAACTTTCAACCCTAACTCTTCTCTGATTGTTTAGTACCCAAATGAGTCACATACCTAAATTTTCGTATTCCCCTATAACCCTGGGCCAAACAAAAATAGAAAAATAATCCTAACTTTCAACCCTAACTTTCAACCCTAACTTTCAACCCTAACTTTCAACCCTAACTCTTCTCTGATTGGTTAGTACCCAAATGAGTCACATACCTAAATTTTCGTATTCCCCTATTACCCTGGGCCAAACAAAAATAGAAAAATAATCCTAACTTTCACCCTAACTTTCAACCCTAACTTTCAACCCTAACTTTCAACCCTAACTTTCAACCCTAACTCTTCTCTGATTGGTTAGTACCCAAATGAGTCACATACCTAAATTTTCGTATTCCCCTATAACCCTAACCCTAACCCTAACCCTAACCCTAACCCTAACCCTAACCCTAACCCTAACCCTAACCCTAACCCTAACCCTAACCCTAACCCTAACCCTAACCCTAACCCTAACCCTAACCCTAACCCTAACCCTAACCCTAACCCTAACCCTAACCCTAACCCTAACCCTAACCCTAACCCTAACCCTAACCCTAACCCTAACCCTAACCCTAACCCTAACCCTAACCCTAACCCTAACCCTAACCCTAACCCTAACCCTAACCCTTCTTTCTCCATCTCCCTTCTCTCTACATCTACCTTCTCTCTCTCCGTATCCCTTCTCTCTCTCCCTATCCCTTCTCTCTCTCCCTCTTCCTTCTCTCTCCCTATCCCTTGTCGCTCCCTCTCCCTTGTTTCTACCTCTCCCTTGTCTCTCCATTCTCTCTCCCTCTTCCTTCCCTCTCCCTCTTCCTTCTCTCCCCATCTTCCTTCTCCCTCCATCTTCCTTCTCTCTCCATCTTCCTTCTCTCTCCATCTTCCTTCTCTCTCCATCTTCCTTCTCTCTCCCTTTCCATTCCCTCTCCCTTTTCCTTTCCCCTCCCTTTTCCTTCTCTCTCCCTCTCCCTTCTCTCTCCCTCCTCTCTCCCTTGTCACCCCCTTCTATCTCCCTCTCCCTTCTCTCTCCCTATACCTTCTCTCTCCCTCTTACTTCTCTCTCCCTCTTACTTCTCTCTCCCTTTCCATGCTCTCTCCCTTTTCCTTATCTCTCCATTCTCTCCCTTTTCCTTTCCCCTCCCCTTTCCTTCGCTCTCCCTCTCCCTTCTCTCTCTCTCTCCACTCCCTTCTCTCTCTCTCTCCCCCTCCCTTCTCTCTCCCTCTCCCTTATAACTCCCTCGTCATTCCCTCTACCTCTCTCTCTCCCTCTCCCCTCTCTCTCTCTCCCTTTCCCTTCTCTCTCACCCTCTTCCTTCTCTCTGTCTCTCCCTCTCCCTTCTCTCTCTCTCCCTTCTCTCTCTCCTCTCTCCCTCTCCCTTCTCTCTCCCTCTCCATGCTCTCTCCCTTTTCCTTATCTCTCCATTCTCTCCCTTTTCCTTTCCCCTCCCCTTTCCTTCGCTCTCCCTCTCCCTTCTCTCTCTCTCCACTCCCTTCTCTCTCTCTCTCCCCCTCCCTTCTCTCTCCCTCTCCTTTATAACTCCCTCGTCATTCCCTCTACCTCTCTCTCTCCCTCTCCCTTCTCTCTCTCCCTTCTCTCTCTCTCCCTTTCCCTTCTCTCTCACCCTCTTCCTTCTCTCTGTCTCTCCCTCTCCCTTCTCTCTCTCTCCCTTCTCTCTCTCCTCTCTCCCTCTCCCTTCTCTCTCCCTTCTCTCTCCCTTTTCCTTGTCACTCCCTCATCACTCTCTCTCTCTCCCTCTCTCTCTCTCCCTTCTCTCTCTCTCCCCCTCCCTTCTCTCTCCCTCTCCCTTATAACTCCCTCGTCATTCCCTCTACCTCTCTCTCTCCCTCTCCCTTCTCTCTCTCTCCCTTTCCCTTCTCTCTCACCATCTTCCTTCTCTCTGTCTCTCCCTCTCCCTTCTCTCTCTCTCCCTTCTCTCTCTCCTCTCTCCCTCTCCCTTCTCTCTCCCTCTCCCTTCTCTCTCCCTCTCCATGCTCTCTCCCTTTTCCTTATCTCTCCATTCTCTCCCTTTTCCTTTCCCCTCCCCTTTCCTTCGCTCTCCCTCTCCCTTCTCTCTCTCTCCACTCCCTTCTCTCTCTCTCTCTCCCCCTCCCTTCTCTCTCCCTCTCCCTTATAACTCCCTCGTCATTCCCTCTACCTCTCTCTCTCCCTCTCCCTTCTCTCTCTCCCTTCTCTCTCTCTCCCTTTCCCTTCTCTCTCACCCTCTTCCTTCTCTCTGTCTCTCCCTCTCCCTTCTCTCTCTCTCCCTTCTCTCTCTCCTCTCTCCCTTCTCTCTCCCTTCTCTCTCCCTTTTCCTTGTCACTCCCTCATAACTCTCTCTCTCCCTCTCTCTCTCTCTCTCTCCCTTCTCTCTCTCTCCCTTCTCCATCTTCCTTCTTTCTCCATCTCCCTTCTCTCTACATCTACCTTCTCTCTCTCTGTATCCCTTCTCTCTCTCCGTATCCCTTCTCTCTCTCCCTATACCTTCTCTCTCTCCCTATCCCTTTTCTCTCTCCCTCTTCCTTCTCTCTCCCTATCCCTTGTCGCTCCCTCTGCCTTGTTTCTACCTCTCCCTTGTCTCTCCATTCTCTCTCCCTCTTCCTTCTCTCTCCCTCTTCCTTCTCTCTCCATCTTCCTTCTCTCTCCATCTTCCTTCTCTCTCCATCTTCCTTCTCTCTCCATCTTCCTTCTCTCTCCATCTTCCTTCTCTCTCCCTTTCCATTCTCTCTCCCTTTTCCTTTCCGCACCCTTTTCCTTCTCTCTCCCTCTCCCTTCTCTCTCCCTCCTCTCTCCCTTGTCATCCCCTCCTCTCTCCCTCTCCCTTCTCTCTCCCTATCCCTTCTCTCTCCCTTTCCTTGTCTCTCCCTCTCCCTTGTCTCTCCATTCTCTCTCCCTTTTCCTTCCCTCTCCCTTTCCTTCTCTCTCCCTTTTCCTTCTCTCTCCTTTTCCCTTCTCTCTCCCTTTTCTTTCTCTCTCCCTTTTCTCACTCCCTTCTCTATCCCTCTGCCTTTCTCTCCCTTCTTTCTCCCTATCCCTTCTCTCTCCCTCTTCCTTCTCTCCCTCTCTTCCGTCTCTCTCCCTTTCCATGCTATCTCCCTTTTCCTTATCTCTCCATTCTCTCCCTGTTCCTTTCCCCTACCCTTTCCTTCGCTCTCCCTCTCCCTTCTCTCTCTCTCCACTCCCTTCTCTCTCTCCCCCTCCCTTCTCTCTCCCTCTCCCTTATAACTCCCTCGTCATTCCCTCTCCCTCTCCCTACTCTCTCTCAACCATTCCTTTCTCTCTCACCCTCTTCCTTCTCTCTGTCTCTCCCTCTCTCTTCTCTCTCTCCCTTCTCTCTCCTCTCTCCCTCTCCCTTCTCTCTCACTCTCCCTTCTCTCTCCATTTTCCTTGTCACTCCCTCATCTCTCTCTCTCTCTCTCTCTCTCTCTCTCTCTCTCTCTCTCTCTCTCTCTCTCTCTCTCTCCCTTCTCCATCTTCCTTCTTCTCCATCTCCCTTCTCTCTCTCCCTCTTCCTTCTCTCTCTCCCTCTACCTTCTCTCTCTCCATATCCCTTCTCTCTCTCCCTCTTCCTTCTCTCTCTCCCTCTTCCTTCTCTCTTTCCCTCTTCCTTCTCTCTCCCTCTTCCTTCTCTCTCCATCTTCCTTCTCTCTCCATCTTCCTTCTCCCTCCCTCTTCCTTCTCTCTCCCTTTCCATTCTCTCTCCCTTTTAATTTCCCCTCCCTTTTCCTTCTCTCTCCCTCTCCCTTCTCTCTCCCTCCTCTCTCCCTTGTCACCCCCTTCTCTCTCCCTCTCCCTTCTCTCTCCCTATCCCTTCTCTCTCCCTTTCCTTGTCTCTCCCTCTCCCTTGTCTCTCCATTCTCTCTCCCTTTCCTTCTCTCTCCCTTTCCTTCTCTCTCCCTTTTCCTTCTCTCTCCTTTTCCCTTCTCTCTCCCTTTTCTTTCTCTCTCCCTTTTCTCACTCCCTTCTCTATCCCTCTGCCTTCTCTCTGCCTTCTCTCTCCCTATCCCTTCTCTCTCCCTCTTCCTTCTCTCTCCCTCTTACTTCTCTCTCCCTTTCCATGCTCTCTCCCTTTTCCTTATCTCCATTCTCTCCCTTTTCCTTGCCTCCCCTTTCCTTCGCTCTCCCTCTCCCTTCTCTCTTTCTCCACTCCCTTCTCTCTCTCTCTCTCTCTCCCCCTCCCTTCTCTCGCCCTCTCCCTTATAACTCCCTCGTCATTCCCTCTACCTCTCTCTCTCCCTCTCCCTTCTCTCTCTCTCCCTTTCCCTTCTCTCTCACCCTCTTCCTTCTCTCTGTCTCTCCCTCTCCCTTCTCTCTCTCTCCCTTTTCTCTCTCCTCTCTCCCTCTCCCTTCTCTCTCCCTCTCCCTTCTCTCTCCCTTTTCCTTGTCACTCCCTCATCACTCTCTTTCTCTCCCTTCTCTCTCTCTCTCCCTTTTCTCTCTCCCTCTTCCTTCGCTCTCCCTCCTCTCTCCCTTGTCACTCCCATCTCTCTCCCTCTCCCTTCTCTCTCCCTATCCCTTCTCTCTCCCTTTCCTTGTCTCTCCCTCTCCCTTGTCTCTCCATTCTCTCTCCCTCTTCCTTTTCTCTCCCTTTTCCTTCTATCTCCCTTTCCTTTTCTCTCCCTTTTCTCTCCCCTTTCTCTCCCCTTTCTCTCCCCTTTCTCTCCCTTTTCTCTCCCTTTTCTCTCCCTTTTCTCTCCCTTTTCTCTCCCTTTTGCTTTTCTCTCCCTTTTGCTTTTCTCTCCCTTTTCCTTTTCTCTCCCTTTTCCTTTTCTCTCCCTTTTCCTTTTCTCTCCCTTTTCCTTTTCTCTCCCTTTTCCTTTTCTCTCCCTTTTCCTTTTCTCTCCCTTTTCCTTTTCTCTCCCTCTCCCTTCTCTCTCCCTCTCCCTTCTCTGTCCCTCCTCTCACACTTGTCACTCCCTTCTCTCTCCCTCTCCCTTCTCTCTCCCTCTCCCTTCTCTCAAATTTTTTCTCTCTTACTGCCACTCTATCTCTTTCATTTCAACCCGTCTCTTGCTCTCACACACATTTCTTTCTTCCACTTCTCTCTCTCTCTTTCTTTCTCACACCGTCTCTTTCTCTCCCTGCTCTCTATTACTCTCCCTGACTAGCATCCCTGCTCCTTCTAAATCACCTGTATTTTACTCTCACAAATGTCCTTTCTTTCTCTCTCTCTCTCAAGGACTACCACTCTCCCCTCTCTCTCACAAACCCCTCTCTCACTCAGTCTAAGCATCGTTTATTTAGTCCATCAGTGAAAGAGGGTCCTCAACTGCATTGCTCTAAAGGGGATTGCATTATATTTTTTCACTTATCTTGGGTAAAATTTATTTGCAGTATGAAAATAGGTAAGTTCGTCTATCAAGATGCTGTTCACAAAGGACATACAAACAAGGAGGTAAGTAGTAGAGGTAAGTGAGTACACCTACACAATGCATTGCTT
Source organism: Ascaphus truei (assembly GCF_040206685.1). Classification (NCBI taxonomy): domain Eukaryota; kingdom Metazoa; phylum Chordata; class Amphibia; order Anura; family Ascaphidae; genus Ascaphus; species Ascaphus truei. The sequence goes on along the minus strand of NW_027454624.1, from coordinate 62,281 downwards.
TTATCTCTCAGGATATAAAGCTTTGAGTTGATTTCTCTCCCTTTACACGAGTGTGCCCTTTTAGAGTCAGGCAGTGAACTCTTCGCTACTGTCCCATCTGCAGCGCTAGCTCGACTGTAAATTGGGGGAAGAAAGCATACCCCTTTACGGACGATAGACAGTAGTGCTTCTTCACTCCTAGCATACGGCAGAGGAGAAGCTCCGCTCTGTACAAAATGGATCTAGTCCTCAATGTCCAAGTACTTAGTAGTGAGGTAAAAGCTAGCTCTTTACCTCTAAGGGTGCCTCTCGCTAACATGCAACGAATGCAAGAGTTTTCAAATTTTTGAATGACTAACTGCATATAAATGCAACATGTCAATTGGATAGGGAATAGAATATATACAACAAAATAGAAAGGGCAGGCTCACAGACTGATTCCATGCCCTCCCTCACCTGCTCTTACCCTCCTTGACCCATGTTCACTATAACCCACCACCTCATCCACCTTCACCCACCCACCATTGCCCATTCACCAACACCTTCACTCACCCACACCTTCACTCATCCACTTTCAACCTACCTCACCTACATTCACCAACCTTTAACCCCACCTAAACACACCCTCCCTCTTCCACCTTAATCATCACCCTCCCTTACCCACGTTTACTCTACCTTACTGGCCTCAACCTTACCTACAAAGCCTCCTATACCCATATTAACCATCCCTCACCCACCTTCAACATCACCTTCCCAAACCCTCCTTCACCCAACCTCCCTCACCCACCTTCTACCCTCCATCATCCATATTAAAATTCACCTTCACCACCCTTACCTGCACACCCATACCCAGCCTCACCCTTGCCCACTCACCCATACCTTAACTGACCCACACTTTTTTCACCCACCTTCATCCTCACCCTCCCAAACACATTTACTCACCCTCCCTAATCCACCTACAACACCACCTACCCACTCTCTTCATCATCCACCTTCCCTCACAAACCTTCAACCTCCCTTACCCACACCCACCATACATCCCTAAACCTCCCTCACCCACCTACCCACAACCTCCCTCACCTGCTTACCCACTTACACTTTTTCTTACCACACTTTCAACCCCAAACCACACCCTCCCTAAATTATTCAGAACTTAACTCTCATTGGTCAAGTGTGACTAAATGAGTCACATAACTAAAAATGTTCTATTCTTTTTTAACCAAACACAAATACAAAAATAATCATAAGGGTCAACCCTAACTTTGAACACTAACCCTAACTATTCTCTGATTGGTTAGTACCCAAATGAGTCACATACCTAAATTTTCGTATTCCCCTATAACCCTGGGACAAACAAAAATAGAAAAATAATCCTAAGTGTCAACCCTAACTTTCAACCCTAACTTTCAACCCTAACTTTCAACCCTAACTTTCAACCCTAACTCTTCTCTGATTGGTTAGTACCCAAATGAGTCACATACCTAAATTTTCGTATTCCCCTATAACCCTGGGCCAAACAAAAATAGAAAAATAATCCTAAGTGTCAACCCTAACTTTCAACCCTAACTTTCAACCCTAACTTTCAACCCTAACTTTCAACCCTAACTCTTCTCTGATTGGTTAGTACCCAAATGAGTCACATACCTAAATTTTCGTATTCCCCTATAACCCTGGGCCAAACAAAAATAGAAAAATAATCCTAAGTGTCAACCCTAACTTTCAACCCTAACTTTCAACCCTAACTTTCAACCCTAACTTTCAACCCTAACTTTCAACCCTAACTTTCAACCCTAACTTTCAACCCTAACTTTCAACCCTAACTTTCAACCCTAACTCTTCTCTGATTGGTTAGTACCCAAATGAGTCACATACCTAAATTTTCGTATTCCCCTATAACCCTGGGCCAAACAAAAATAGAAAAATAATCCTAACTTTCAACCCTAACTTTCAACCCTAACTTTCAACCCTAACTTTCAACCCTAACTCTTCTCTGATTGGTTAGTACCCAAATGAGTCACATACCTAAATTTTCGTATTCCCCTATAACCCTGGGCCAAACAAAAATAGAAAAATAATCCTAAGTGTCAACCCTAACTTTCAACCCTAACTTTCAACCCTAACTTTCAACCCTAACTTTCAACCCTAACTTTCAACCCTAACTTTCAACCCTAACTTTCAACCCTAACTCTTCTCTGATTGGTTAGTACCCAAATGAGTCACATACCTAAATTTTCGTATTCCCCTATAACCCTAACCCTAACCCTAACCCTAACCCTAACCCTAACCCTAACCCTAACCCTGGGCCAAACAAAAATAGAAAAATAATCCTAAGTGTCAACCCTAACTTTCAACCCTAACTTTCAACCCTAACTTTCAACCCTAACTTTCAACCCTAACTTTCAACCCTAACTTTCAACCCTAACTCTTCTCTGATTGGTTAGTACCCAAATGAGTCACATACCTAAATTTTCGTATTCCCCTATTACCCTGGGCCAAACAAAAATAGAAAAATAATTCTAAGTGTCAACCCTAACTTTCAACCCTAACTTTCAACCCTAACTTTCAACCCTAACTTTCAACCCTAACTTTCAACCCTAACTTTCAACCCTAACTTTCAACCCTAACTCTTCTCTGATTGGTTAGTACCCAAATGAGTCACATACCTAAATTTTCGTATTCCCCTATAACCCTAACCCTAACCCTAACCCTAACCCTAACCCTAACCCTAACCCTAACCCTAACCCTAACCCTAACCCTAACCCTAACCCTAACCCTAATAACCCTAACCCTAATAACCCTAACCCTAACCCTAACCCTAACCCTAATAACCCTAACCCTAACCCTAACCCTAACCCTAACCCTAACCCTAACCCTAACCCTAACCCTAACCCTAACCCTAACCCTAAGTGTCAACCCTAACTTTCAACCCTAACTTTCAACCCTAACTTTCAACCCTAACTCTTCTCTGATTGGTTAGTACCCAAATGAGTCACATACCTAAATTTTCGTATTCCCCTATAACCCTGGGCCAAACAAAAATAGAAAAATAATCCTAAGTGTCAACCCTAACTTTCAACCCTAACTTTCAACCCTAACTTTCAACCCTAACTCTTCTCTGATTGGTTAGTACCCAAATGAGTCACATACCTAAATTTTCGTATTCCCCTATAACCCTGGGCCAAACAAAAATAGAAAAATAATCCTAAGTGTCAACCCTAACTTTCAACCCTAACTTTCAACCCTAACTTTCAACCCTAACTCTTCTCTGATTGGTTAGTACCCAAATGAGTCACATACCTAAATTTTCGTATTCCCCTATAACCCTGGGCCAAACAAAAATAGAAAAATAATCCTAAGTGTCAACCCTAACTTTCAACCCTAACTTTCAACCCTAACTTTCAACCCTAACTTTCAACCCTAACTCTTCTCTGATTGGTTAGTACCCAAATGAGTCACATACCTAAATTTTCGTATTCCCCTATAACCCTGGGCCAAACAAAAATAGAAAAATAATCCTAAGTGTCAACCCTAACTTTCAACCCTAACTTTCAACCCTAACTTTCAACCCTAACTCTTCTCTGATTGGTTAGTACCCAAATGAGTCACATACCTAAATTTTCGTATTCCCCTATAACCCTGGGCCAAACAAAAATAGAAAAATAATCCTAAGTGTCAACCCTAACTTTCAACCCTAACTTTCAACCCTAACTTTCAACCCTAACTTTCAACCCTAACTCTTCTCTGATTGGTTAGTACCCAAATGAGTCACATACCTAAATTTTCGTATTCCCCTATAACCCTAACCCTAACCCTAACCCTAACCCAAAAATAGAAAAATAATCCTAAGTGTCAACCCTAACTTTCAACCCTAACTTTCAACCCTAACTTTCAACCCTAACTTTCAACCCTAACTTTCAACCCTAACTCTTCTCTGATTGGTTAGTACCCAAATGAGTCACATACCTAAATTTTCGTATTCCCCTATAACCCTGGGCCAAACAAAAATAGAAAAATAATCCTAAGTGTCAACCCTAACTTTCAACCCTAACTTTCAACCCTAACTTTCAACCCTAACTTTCAACCCTAACTCTTCTCTGATTGGTTAGTACCCAAATGAGTCACATACCTAAATTTTCGTATTCCCCTATAACCCTAACCCTAACCCTAACCCTAACCCAAAAATAGAAAAATAATCCTAAGTGTCAACCCTAACTTTCAACCCTAACTTTCAACCCTAACTTTCAACCCTAACTTTCAACCCTAACTTTCAACCCTAACTCTTCTCTGATTGGTTAGTACCCAAATGAGTCACATACCTAAATTTTCGTATTCCCCTATAACCCTGGGCCAAACAAAAATAGAAAAATAATCCTAAGTGTCAACCCTAACTTTCAACCCTAACTTTCAACCCTAACTTTCAACCCTAACTTTCAACCCTAACTCTTCTCTGATTGTTTAGTACCCAAATGAGTCACATACCTAAATTTTCGTATTCCCCTATAACCCTGGGCCAAACAAAAATAGAAAAATAATCCTAAGTGTCAACCCTAACTTTCAACCCTAACTTTCAACCCTAACTTTCAACCCTAACTCTTCTCTGATTGGTTAGTACCCAAATGAGTCACATACCTAAATTTTCGTATTCCCCTATAACCCTGGGCCAAACAAAAATAGAAAAATAATCCTAAGTGTCAACCCTAACTTTCAACCCTAACTTTCAACCCTAACTTTCAACCCTAACTTTCAACCCTAACTCTTCTCTGATTGGTTAGTACCCAAATGAGTCACATACCTAAATTTTCGTATTCCCCTATAACCCTAACCCTAACCCTAACCCTAACCCAAAAATAGAAAAATAATCCTAAGTGTCAACCCTAACTTTCAACCCTAACTTTCAACCCTAACTTTCAACCCTAACTTTCAACCCTAACTTTCAACCCTAACTCTTCTCTGATTGGTTAGTACCCAAATGAGTCACATACCTAAATTTTCGTATTCCCCTATAACCCTGGGCCAAACAAAAATAGAAAAATAATCCTAAGTGTCAACCCTAACTTTCAACCCTAACTTTCAACCCTAACTTTCAACCCTAACTTTCAACCCTAACTCTTCTCTGATTGTTTAGTACCCAAATGAGTCACATACCTAAATTTTCGTATTCCCCTATAACCCTGGGCCAAACAAAAATAGAAAAATAATCCTAACTTTCAACCCTAACTTTCAACCCTAACTTTCAACCCTAACTTTCAACCCTAACTCTTCTCTGATTGGTTAGTACCCAAATGAGTCACATACCTAAATTTTCGTATTCCCCTATTACCCTGGGCCAAACAAAAATAGAAAAATAATCCTAACTTTCAACCCTAACTTTCAACCCTAACTTTCAACCCTAACTTTCAACCCTAACTTTCAACCCTAACTCTTCTCTGATTGGTTAGTACCCAAATGAGTCACATACCTAAATTTTCGTATTCCCCTATAACCCTGGGCCAAACAAAAATAGAAAAATAATCCTAAGTGTCAACCCTAACTTTCAACCCTAACTTTCAACCCTAACTTTCAACCCTAACTCTTCTCTGATTGGTTAGTACCCAAATGAGTCACATACCTAAATTTTCGTATTCCCCTATAACCCTGGGCCAAACAAAAATAGAAAAATAATCCTAAGTGTCAACCCTAACTTTCAACCCTAACTTTCAACCCTAACTTTCAACCCTAACTTTCAACCCTAACTCTTCTCTGATTGGTTAGTACCCAAATGAGTCACATACCTAAATTTTCGTATTCCCCTATAACCCTAACCCTAACCCTAACCCTAACCCTAACCCTAACCTAAATTTTCATATTCCCCTATAACCCTGGGCCAAACAAAAATAGACAAATAATCCTAAGTGTCAACCCTAACTTTCAACCCTAACTTTCAACCCTAACTTTCAACCCTAACTTTCAACCCTAACTCTTCTCTGATTGGTTAGTACCCAAATGAGTCACATACCTAAATTTTCGTATTCCCCTATAACCCTGGGCCAAATAAAAATAGAAAAATAATCCTAACTTTCAACCCTAACTTTCAACCCTAACTTTCAACCCTAACTTTCAACCCTAACTTTCAACCCTAACTTTCAACCCTAACGCTTCTCTGATTGGTTAGTACCCAAATGAGTCACATACCTAAATTTTCGTATTCCCCTATAACCCTGGGCCAAACAAAAATAGAAAAATAATCCTAAGTGTCAACCCTAACTTTCAACCCTAACTTTCAACCCTAACTTTCAACCCTAACTCTTCTCTGATTGGTTAGTACCCAAATGAGTCACATACCTAAATTTTCGTATTCCCCTATAACCCTAACCCTAACCCTAACCCTAACTTTCAACCCTAACTTTCAACCCTAACTTTCAACCCTAACTCTTCTCTGATTGGTTAGTACCCAAATGAGTCACATACCTAAATTTTCGTATTCCCCTATAACCCTAACCCTAACCCTAACCCTAACCCTAACTTTCAACCCTAACTTTCAACCCTAACTCTTCTCTGATTGGTTAGTACCCAAATGAGTCACATACCTAAATTTTCGTATTCCCCTATAACCCTAACCCTAACCCTAACCCTAACCCTAACCCTAATTTTCGTATTCCCCTATAACCCTAACCCTAACCCTAACCCTAACCCTAACCCTAACCCTAACCCTAACTTTCAACCCTAACTTTCAACCCTAACTTTCAACCCTAACTTTCAACCCTAACTCTTCTCTGATTGGTTAGTACCCAAATGAGTCACATACCTAAATTTTCGTATTCCCCTATAACCCTAACCCTAACCCTAACCCTAACCCTAACCCTAACTTTCAACCCTAACTTTCAACCGTAACTTTCAACCCTAACTTTTCTCTGATTGGTTAGTACCCAAATGAGTCACATACCTACATTTTCGTATTCCCCTATAACCCTGGGCCAAACAAAAATAGAAAAATAATCCTAAGTGTCAACCCTAACTTTCAACCCTAACTTTCAACCCTAACTTTCAACCCTAACTTTCAACCCTAACTCTTCTCTGATTGGTTAGTACCCAAATGAGTCACATACCTAAATTTTCGTATTCCCCTATAACCCTAACCCTAACCCTAACCCTAACCCTAACTTTCAACCCTAACTTTCAACCCTAAATTTCAACCCTAACTTTCAACCCTAACTTTCAACCCTAACTCTTCTCTGATTGGTTAGTACGCAAATGAGTCACATACCTAAATTTTCGTATTCCCCTATAACCCTAACCCTAACCCTAACCCTAACGTTTATCTCTATGGCAATGAACAGACCCGCTTATTGCCCCCCGGTCCGACCCCCCAGAGATGGACTCCAACTGGACAAGCACAGTCTCACCAAGTATGTGGAGGGCACTGATCGGATTGACATGTTTCTAAGGAACTTTGAAACGCAGTGCCGGCGGTACGGGGTGCTTCCCCAGCATAGGGTTGCACGCCTGGACCCGCTACTCTCCAGCTTGGCTAAACAGACTTTGATGGCGCTTACAGAGGAGTTTGCTGATGACTATGACCACCTGAAAGAACTTTTGCTGTTTCAGCATGGTTTTACCCCTGAAGCTTACCGGGGTAAGTTCCGGCTGGAGGAGAGGCACCCTCAGGAGACCTATGTCACTTATGTGACCCGCATGGCTTTGTATGGGTTACACTGGGTGGAGGGCTCTGAGGCCAAGACTTACCAACGCCTGCTGGACCTCATCTTTCAGGAGCAGCTCATGCAGCAGTGCCCGCCGGCGGTGAGGGCTTTTGTGTATGATAAAAAGCCCAAGACCTACACCGAGGCAGCGAGGATGGCAGATGACTATGTGGTCAGTCGGTCCCAGATGACCGCCAAGGTACCAGCCAAAGCGGTAACCCCACCGGCGCCGGCCAAGAAAGCTGTGAGTACCCCCCAGTGGACCCAAAAGCCGCCTGCGGGCAGCGGGTCACAGAAGGCGGGAGAGCTCCGGCATGAGCGCCGGTGCTACAATTGCAACAGCACTGGTCACATCAGACCAGATTGCCCGGAACCCCTGCGTTCCAACGGACCCTATCGAGGGCAACGCACCCCAGCTGCAAAGCCGGTAGCCCGCGTGCGGGTGGCTTCCACCAAAGAACCAGGACCGGTCATGGAAACAACTCCCAGCGAGACGTCCCATGTCACCCCTACCCCGGTTTCTTCAGTGCCTACAGCCAGGAGCGGAGGACATCACAGCGCAGACCTGCAGCAGACGGACGGCAGGAGCAAGCATCTCACCCCGGTCACAGTCGGTGACCGGCAAGCAGTTGGCTTACTTGATTCAGGAGCTGCAGTGACCCTGGTCCGACCTGATATGGTCCGGCCAGAGGAATTGATCCCAGGCCCTGGGATACAGATCACTGTGGCTGACGGAGAGCCACGTTTCCTGCAGGTGGCCCGCATTTTTTTGGATTGGGGGGTGGGCAAGGGTGTGCGGGAGGTGGGGGTTTTACCAGGTTTGGATGCTGAAATTCTTTTGGGCAATGACCTGGGACCGATGACCTGCACCTACGACCGTGTGCCCCAGCCCGCTGCAGTGGCGGCGGTTACCCGGAGCCAGACCGCGGCAATGTCGGCGGTGGCCACCCCAGTCCCCCAGCCTTTGGGACCAACGTTAGCGGAGGGCACAGAGGAGCCCAGGGAGGTAAGCCAGGATCAGTTGCAACCACAGGCTGACTTACTGTTCCCCCTTACCGTGTCCCCTTCCCCTGACAATGACATGACTGGGGGGGGGGGCAGATTTAGGAGCCCAGTTTAGGGAGGCAGTGAAGGCAGACCCTACCCTGGCCGGCGTGAGACTTCGGGCGTCCGAATCTCAGGCAGGGGAGGGCACTGAGCGCTGCCTATGGCATAAGGGACTCCTATACAGAGAAGAAGGGAACCCGAGAATAGAGAAGGGATTGACCGGTAAGCGACAGCTAGTAGTACCCCAGGGGTACCGACAGCAATTGTTACGGGTAGCTCACTCTATTCCGTTAGCGGGACATCAGGGGGTCACCAGAACGCGAGCCCGGTTATTGCAGCGTTATTTCTGGCCGGGGGCATCCAGGGATGCGGCTGATTTCTGCCGCTCCTGTGATGCCTGCCAGCGAGTAGGTAAGGCGGGCGACCGTGTGAAGGCACCCCTGAGACCCCTACCGATAATAGGGGAACCCTTCCAGAAGGTAGCGATGGACCTGATAGGACCCCTCATGATTCCTAGCAGGTCAGGGAAGTGCTACATCCTCACGGTGGTGGATTTTGCCACCCGGTACCCTGAGGCGGTAGCGCTGGGCACCATAAGTGCCAAGACAGTGGCAGCAGCTTTGCTGAACATTTTTGCTAGGGTAGGTTTCCCTAGTGAGATCCTAACTGATCAGGGGTCGCAGTTCATGAGTGAACTGTTACATTGTCTCTGGGATGCCTGCGGTGTACAGCACCAGCGCACTTCCCCTTACCATCCCCAAACAAACGGATTATGTGAGAGGTTTAATGGTACCCTGAAGCAGATGCTTCGGACCTTTATAGAGGTGGAGGGGAAAGACTGGGAGATTCACCTGCAGCACTTGCTGTTTGCATACCGAGAGGTACCGCAAGAATCTACAGGCTTCTCCCCCTTCGAGCTACTATATGGCCGCAGGGTACGTGGACCTCTGGACCTCTTCCGTGAGGGATGGGAGGGGGAGACTACTGCTACTGATGCTTCAGTGATCCAGTATGTAGTAGATCTCAGAGACCGGTTAGAGATGCTTATGGGGGTGGCCCAGGACCACCTCAGGGCTTCTCAGACCAAGCAGAAGCAATGGTATGACCAGCAGGCCGTAGCAGAGAATTCATCCCAGGACAGCAGGTGCTTGTTCTCAAACCCACTCGGGAGAACAAGCTGATGGCTGCCTGGTCGGGACCGTACCCGGTTATCCGAAAGGTGAATGAGTGCAACTATGTTGTACAGGTAGCGCCTGAGAGGCACAAGACATATCACATTAATATGTTAAAGGAATACAGAGCACCGAGTATGGGAGCAGTAATGGCCATTTGTAGCCCACTGCTGGAGGATCCGGCGAGCAATGCTCTGCCTGATCTCCTAGGGGAGGCAAAGCAAGGAAACACTGTTGAGCAGGTAGAGATCGGGGCACAGTTGAGTGCTAGGCAGAAGGGAGAAGCCAGGGACATGCTAGCTCAGTATAGCGCCCTCTTCACTGACATGCCAGGGACCACACATCTCACCAAACACCCAGTACACACAGGGGACCTGCAGCCTCTGCATAAGCACGCTTATAGAGTGTCAGCAGAGGTCAAGACAAGTATGGAGAGAGAGATTGAGGAGATGCTGACCCTAGGGGTAATTACTCCGTCCCAGAGCCCTTGGGCAAGTCCAGTAGTCCTAGTGCCTAAGAAGGACAAAACCACCCGGTTTTGTGTGGACTACCGGTTGCTCAACGCTGGGACGGTGTCAGATGCTTACCCCATGCCCCGCATGGATGAGTTACTAGATGAACTCGCGGGGGCAAAGTATCTGACCACCATGGATCTGAGCAAAGGCTACTGGCAGATTCCCCTGACCCTGGAGGCTAGGGAGAAGTCAGCATTCTTCACTCCAAGTGGCCTCTATGAGTTTTTGGTGATGCCATTTGGGATGAAGAATGCCCCGGCTACCTTCCAACGCCTGGTCAATAGGTTACTGGAAGGGATGCAGAGCTATGCCAGGGCTTACTTAGATGACATTGCTGTCTTTAGTAATTCCTGGGAATCCCACATAGGACATGTAGCTGCGGTGCTGGATAGAATCAGGGAGGCTGGGCTTACCTTAAAACCCACTAAGTGTATGGTAGGTATGGCAGAAGTCCTGTACTTAGGGCACAGGGTGGGTGGAGGGCATTTCAAGCCAGAGCCAGCCAAGGTAGAAGCCATAGTTCAGTGGCCTGTTCCAAAAACCAAGAAACAGGTCATGGCCTTTTTGGGCACCGCAGGGTACTACAGGAAATTTGTCCCACAGTACAGCGCCGTGGCCAAACCCCTGACTGATCTGACTAAGAAGCAACTGCCTGTGCTTATTACCTGGTCTCCTGCTGTGAAACTGCTTTCCAGGCACTGAAAGCTGCGCTTGCTGAGGCCCCCATCCTGACTGCCCCAGATTATACCAAGCATTTTCTTATTCAGACTGATGCCTCAGACTTTGGTGTGGGGGCTGTGTTGAGCCAGGTGGGGGACGACGGCAAAGAGCACCCTGTGGTGTATCTCAGTCGCAAACTGCTCCCCAGGGAGGTGGCATATGCCACCATTGAAAAGGAGTGCTTGGCCATTGTGTGGGCACTCAAAAAGCTCCAGCCCTATGTCTATGGGAGCGCTTTCATGGTCATTACCGACCACAATCCCCTGAGCTGGCTACAGAGGGTATCAGGGGAAAATGCCAAACTGCTGAGATGGAGCTTGGCTTTGCAAGAATTTGAATTCACCATTCAGCACAAAAAGGGTAGTGAAAACAGCAATGCTGATGGACTTTCACGCCAGGACTATCCCTCTGAGACTGAATTCATTAATGGTGCCAGCAGTGCCCCACTCCCCGTCAGGGCCAGTGGGCCACAGGACACGCATTAAGAAGGGGAGGTGTAGAGGGAGAGAGGGGGTGGCCCGGTATTAAAGGGGTTGCACCCCATTTGGCCACCCCTGACCGCACCAGGGAGACAAGGGGTTAACTGGGCTGAGGTCCAGAAATGTGATGTAACCCTTGTTATGACATGTAAATGTATTTTCCCCTGTTCCATTGTAATGTCTGGTTACTCAGTGTTTGCATCACACACACACTAGAATCCATCCGGGAGCACAAGGGTTAATAATTCTTTAATGATTATAGCTCTTTGTGTAAGTTTCCCGCCTTTTCGGGCACCATTTTGCAGGTCCCCATTGGCCGCCATTAGGGCTCAATGCATTTCAATAGGAATTTGTGCTGTTTTCGTCCTGTTTCCTGTAGTGACCAGCAGGTGGCGTCCGAGAGGGAGAGCGGCGGTTTCCCATTGAAAGTCAATGGGCTCATTGACTTCAATGGAGATGCCTCGAGGTAACCTAGTTGGCTGCCGTCCAGACCGCAAACCGCAAAGCGGATACAATGTCCTTCAAAAGAGCTAAAATCACTGGGTCAAGTTCAACGTCAATTAGCGGGGAAATAAACTGTTTTAGGGCACCTAGGGATAAAATTCTTTTTGCCCCTAGTTCCTAAGCGTCCCCCCACTCGACCACCACCGGGTCCCCGAATCCTGGACCCCCGATAAGGGTCGAACCAGATAGAGCGGGTCGCGCCATAGGCTTTGCCGGCGGCGGCAGAAACGGCTCAGAAAAATGACTAAGTGAGAAATGCTGAATTTTAGGAATCCATATCTCCGGTTCCGGAGGGTTCAGCGGATCAGGGTTTGGGGTATCTGTAGCCACTGCTCCGGCATCGCTGCAGAACCATCCTTGACCCGCTTGGACCAACCCGACGGAGTATGGACCCCCTTGAAGTTCGGGACTTTTCCCATAAACTTCAATGGCAGAAAACCCCCATTGACTTCAATGGCGGCGATTTACCATTGAAAGTCTATGGCGGAGCTGCCCGTTGTTTTCAATGGGGATTTAGTGAAAAGCTGAGATTTCTTTTTCAATGGAGATTTTTGTATTAAAATGATTTAATGTGCATTGGTGTAACTTCGGTTTCTTAGGTCGTAGCAAGTCGCTTTTTGGACCATATGGTGTCCCAGTTCTGGCAATGCGAACTGGGAAGTTTGGACCTGCTAAACCTAACGGAACCGGATATTTTAATACGTTTATGTTTTATGCTTAATAGTGTATCTTAAGGTATGGACAAAGACCCAGAAGAGATTCTTTTGGGCCATAAGGTAGCAGATGGCCCTGGGGACGCCGCTATGTCTAGGATTTAAGTGCTGTTCAAAGAGTTTTATCACCCTCACTGTTTATCCGAAGCCCAAACCAGGGCAGGTCTTAAGTGTTCCAGTTAACACCTTTCAACAAAGGTTTTCCTGCCAGAACTCCAAATGGTAGACTGTCTGGCATTCCTGACGTAAATGTGGGGCTTCAGAAATGAGACCCCCAGAGTTCTACTGCGCATGTGCCAACTAGCAGGGGGGCATGGGTCAGAATGCTTTCCCACGTTAGTGAGTGGCTGGAGGTAATTGTAAACCAATCCCCTGTGCTTAAGGTTAAGAATAGAAGGAGAATGGTTTATAAACTGCTGTCCACCCATATATCCTTTGTCTTCGTTTGCTGATATGGTTACCTGATATCACCTGAATGATTTCCTCACTGCTGAAAGAAATGCTACATCATACTTCTCATTCCCCAACCCTTAAGTAAGTGTACTTCTTGTTCGTTACTGTATTATCTGTTGTGTTCACCTATATTCTAAGGAATAAATACAGGCGTTCAGTTCAAACCCAATTATTTTTGTGTAATATTAATAAGCCTGTGGAAGCTATCGTCACAAGGAGGTATTATAGTGTGTATTGTGGGGAGAATTAGTGTGTGTGTTGTTTGGGAGTGATATTCGGGAGGATTGTGTGTGCAGAAGGAAGAATGAGTGAGGGGAGGAGTAAGGGAGCAGGATTGAATGAGAGGGGGTCATTGAGTGATAGCGGGGAGGGGAGGGAAGAGTGAGGAGAGTGGGTGTAGGAGGGAGCAGTGCAAGAGACCGTCGGGGGCAGAATACATGGTGAGAAGGGAGGCTGCCTAGAAGCATAAAAATCTACTTCACCACTGTTCTGTACTCTCTTCAATACTCTGTGTTACAGATCTCTCTGGCAAGAAATGGGGTCCAATGGCAAAGACTGCTCTAAATAAGATAGTATAAATGAACACAGAGAGAAATTCCAAAGAGTAACCCAAGAAAATACAAGTGAAATCTAATCGTAAGGTAATTAGTCCCATTAAGTGAAATACATAAAGGAATAGTCCATAAAAAAGCACAAAGGAAAAAAATAGGAGTACTTTATTGTGATGTTACATTTCAGAGAATATAAAATTATAGGAAAACAATTCCACTTTGTTCAGAAAACCAGAAAGTCTTGGTCCCAGGTGGACTGAATTTTTATTGCAAATAAGTTCCTTAATACACAAGTAAAGAATATAGTTACTTATTCTATTCTCTACTGTAAGACGTGCCACATTGCCCAATATTTGGGTACAGTGCCCAGATTGTGACCATGCACTACAGAGGTGAGATTCCCCCAACTCCAATTTGCTACACACTCCAAGAGAGATTATTGTGATCAGAGGTGGAATGAGAGGGGTGAGAAGGGTCGCTGCCCAGGGAGTAGCCTGACAGGGGGTACAGAAATCTCTTTTGGTGCATATATTGCGGAGCTGCATTGATTGACTTGTCAATCAGCTCTGCTGCCTATCCCATTGACATCATGATCCGGCACTGTGATCAGCTGCAGCGCTGACCCAGGTGTGTTAGTGCAGCACTTTACAGGGAGGGAACAGAGGTTGTGGATGACAGATGCTGGGGATAGGCCATGAGTACGGGCCAGAGTAAGGTGGAGACTTTCTGTACTCTGCATACAGGACACTGCATGCATGACAGTGTCTGTGTGTGTGTGTGTGTGTGTGTGTATTCCAAGTGTCAGTGTGCATAAGTAAGTGTGCTCTGTAAGTATGCCTGTGTGGCAGGTATAGGGGGGTGGTTCAGCTGGAGGAACTTATCCAGGCACAAAAGCACATAGATGCCCCAGATTATACCACCCCAAATGCTGATAATATCCTGCTGCACTTTACAGAAGATGATGCAGATGTCAGTGGGTGGTGGGTTCATTAAATCCATCCATCATATCATAGCCACACTGTGCATATGATGTACTGAATCAATCACAGGAAGACATCTCCATGGTAGGGGTAGAAGTTAACAGAATATGTCCAGCACTGTGGTGTGTAGCCCATAAATAATAATTGTGCACATTACAGAACATACTTGCAACTGCAAGATCATTTTGCTGCTTGTAGTGTTTGCTCTTGTCCTGTGCAGTGTTGTCGTAGATCCGTCTCTTCAGTGTTCACTGCAATAAAAGTAAGACATTGCATTAATATTACAGAAGTTTGGGAGCTGAAATCCCACTATGCTGCAGACATTTTCCCTTTGCATAAGATTCTTGAGATTATATCTCAATGATGATCAATAACAACTACATCATAACACAGCCGCTCAATACAAAATATGTATTTGCTATCAATGGTCATGGAGGCCAAACGTCACACAATGTACAGATATACTGCTGCGGCCGAGTTTATTCGAGCATTTGCCCGTTCTTGGCCGCAGCAGTAACCTGGCGCGCGCCGGAGGGTGCCGGGCGCACGCCGAAGCAGCGGAGGAGCGCCCTCCGATCGGGGCTTTCTCCCTTCCGCTGCCGGGTCCGTCGGGTCCCCCGGAACCCCCTGCCGCTGTCCCCCACATCGCGGGACACCAGTGCTCCCTCGGGGAGCCCTGGACGCGCGTGCAGGGGGCGCAGGCACCCGATGACGCGTGACCGTGCATCGGTGATGCGCGGCACGCTGAGGGAGTGCGGCTAGCACGCCGGGGCATCCCCCGGCTTGCGGTGCTAGCCGTGCTTCAATAAAACGTGTCGGTAGTGTAGCAAGGATTATTTCTTCCTCTGGTGCATTATGATGGGATGTGTTGTAAGATTCTGCATTATTAGCATCACTGAATCTTTTGGAAACTGAGTAATATTCTATGTTTTAATGCAATATTATGGATGATCAGCCGGTAAAATAAAGCTTACTGTATCTGTAGCCATGCTCTACCCATGATGTGCTGAATCAATGACTGCAGAGTGATTCAGAGTGGTAAACATGACTGGAACTCATCTCTGAATAGAGGACAGAACAGCAGTGCAGAGTAGGAGGTGAATGTATCTCAAATGGAAGACTTAGTAGCTGTGTGGGGAGTAGACAGTACAGACTGATCAAATAAATAGTTAAAGGAGTATCTTCAACATTACTTGGCTTTGTTATCAACATTGAAGTTTCTCTTGTTTTTTCTGTTCTTTAAATCACTACTACTGATGCCATGTGTAACCTGTACTGAGAGATATACTCTACTGGCCTAGATGAAACCATATGATGCAAACAGGATTCATCCCACTCCAGATTCATATGATTGCACCACTTCAACCTTTAATAAAACACATAGAACTACAGCAGTGCGCTACTGCACATGTTCTTGTTATGAATGGTAGTAGATGTGGTCCTTGGGTCAATACTTCATACAGCAGCCACACTCTACTCATGATGTATTGAATCAACAAAAACCTGCATGGTACAGATCACAGGAAGGGTAGAGTAGAGGGGAATATGTCCAATGCGAAACCCTTAGCAGCTGGATTGTGTGGAGTCAACAAAACGACAAATACTAAATGAGAAATATACACATTGCTTATCTGTCTCTGTGTAGTCATTTTTCTCCTCTTCAACTGTCTTTCAAAATTTCTCTTCTGACAGAAAAGAAACACATGGCTTCAATATTCACTGTTCTTCCCTCCTGAAATAAAAGTTAAGCATTGCATGGTTATGATCATACATACAATGAACCTTGCGCCAAACCATGTGATCCAAAGTAAATCCACCTCCCTCCCATAGCTGTGTTCCTTCTAGAGCTTCTACCACACAAGTCATTAATGTTCTTGACACTGTACTGCAGTCACAGTCTGCACACAAAGTACTGAATCAATTACATCACACTGAAAAGGCAGTCTACATGATGCAATAGTTAACCATAATAACTCTGTCATGCAAATGACAGGAAAACCTATATGTATATCATTAGGGGAGAGGGGAAAAATAATTAAAAAATAAGTGCGAAAAATAAAAACAGATTATAGGAAAGTAAATCCTTGCCCTGGGAACTTTACAATCTAATAGAAATGTTAGAAGACTTAAAGAGAGGCAGCAGTTGGGGGAAGAAGTGCAGTAGATGACAATGCTTGTCCTTAATGGTGGGTACAATTAGTAGAAAGCACATCTTGGGAACAATAGTTGTTAGCAGTGACTGTGGGTGTGGGACAGTAGCCACGAGTCAAAGTTTTTTAAATGCTTGATTTAAGTCGTGAATTTTAAGATTGGTCTTACATGTGGGTGGAAGAGGTTATGTTGGCATATACTGAGTGTGAGGAAGTTTCACATGTACGGTGCAGTGATGGAAAATGGTTTCAGGCAAGTGAGAGAACAGTAGAGGTGAAAGAAGTTTACAGGAGACAGTTATGGTTATAGTGCAAGAGACAAGCAAGGGCATAACGAGAGATCAAAGATGATATGCAAGAAGGAGCAGATTAATGGAGAGCCTTAACAAAAAGGTAAGGAGGAGAACTTTGTAGGTGATACAAAAACTTGATGGGATGCCAGGACAGGGATTTAAGGAGATGAGCAGAGACTGTTGTGGGAGAAAGTGAGATAATTCAAGCAGCAGAGTTTTGCATAGGAGAAAGTTGTGAAGCATGGAGGCCTGTTAGTAGTATGTTAAAATAACCTATAGGATAACAGTATACATTGGAGTTTTAGCAGTAGGTTGAGAGGGGAAAGGGAAGATCTTGGCAATATTACAGAGAAAGAGGCAACACATTTTACCCATAGCCGTGCATGTGAATGGAGATGGAATTGAAGAGCCAAATGTTACTCCTATGCAACATGTTTGATGACAAGATAGATGGTAGTACTGTTTACTGTGATGGAGAAAGGGGATAATATGAGCCCAGTGTTAGACATTAAGTTTAAGGCAGTGGAGTGCCATCCATGAGCATATAGCCAGGAGACAACCCAAGAGTAGGGACTGGATTGCAGGAGTGAGAACAGGGGTGGATAGATTTGTGTGTGTATCATCCGCATAGAGATTATATCTAAGGCCAAAAGCATTGATGAAGTCACCAAATGATAGTATGTAGAGAGAAAGAGAGATCTCAGAACAGAGCCCTGATGTATACCCACAGACAGATCAATAGAAGACGAAGACATGTTAGCAACAGAGATGGAGAATGTGTGACAGGAAAGTTATGATGAAAACCAGGATAGAACTTTGTTACTGATACCAAGAGAGAGTTTAGAATATGAAGGAGGAGAGTGATTGAGAGCATCAAACGCAGCCGATAGATCAAGTCGGATTAGTAGGGAAAAACCTTGGGAATTAGCTTTAAGCACAGTCTGTAGAACGTGCTGTACGAAAGGCAGGTTGTAAAGGATCCAGGAGGGCATGTGATTTAAGAATGTTGACACTAGCAATTAGAAGGCAAACAGCATGAGGGATACAGAGCGGTAGTTAGTAAGGCACATAGGGTGTAGTTTGTTTCTGACAAAAGGGTGACCGCTACAGGCTTAAAGTAAGAGGGCAAAAATCCAGAGAATAGGGAGAAATTGAAGATGTGGGTGAGAGTGGGGACTAAGAGATGCAGTAAGGTGTGAGGGG
This sequence comes from Ascaphus truei, assembly GCF_040206685.1. Lineage (NCBI taxonomy): Eukaryota > Metazoa > Chordata > Amphibia > Anura > Ascaphidae > Ascaphus > Ascaphus truei. The sequence continues at coordinate 43,843 of NW_027454624.1, read as the reverse complement.
ATACGATCTAGAGGGCATGTGGTAGAGGGAGAATAGAAGATGATTAGCTTCCAGCTCTGTAAGAGAAGAAAAGGAGTCAAGTGCAGAAGGAGATTTGGGAAGAAGGAGAGAAGGGGGAAGGGACAGAAGGAATCTCCTTTTGGGTGGCATCCACCTTGCCTCTGAAGTAGTCAAATGCTTGAGGAGAAGTGAAGGAAGGATGGCAAGTGGGAGGAGAAGGTCAGTGGAGGGAGTCAAATACAGAGAAAAAAAACAGCGTAAATTAAATTTGAGTGTTGATGAGTGTGGAAAAAAGTAGTGTATTTAGCCCTAGAGAGCAGCTTTATACAGGACAGGAGACATTTTTACTGTAGAAAAATCAAACAAAGTGTGAGATTTCCTCTGTAGGTATTAAGAACAGCGAGTGGAAGTGTGATGAGTGTGTTTGGGAATTTAGCCAAAGGTGTGGGTTAGAGGGATGAGTGTGTCAGAGCCTATAGGGGGCATATAGATAGGAGGATAGCATTGTAAGAGTTAATAAGATTGTTAGTTTAAGCAGAAAGAAAGAGAGAGAAGAGAGAAGAGAGGTTAGAGTAGATGTCAGAGGAGAGTTTAATTAAGCAGAGGCAAATCAGTGGGACAGGTAAGATGCGGTGAGGGGAATGACTGATTGTGACTGATGAGAGCAGAAGAGGTTATGTACAACTAGAGCCTTGTTAGTAAGAGTGGACATTCCAGAGGGCACAGGAGAAGGGAAGAGAAAAGTAAGGAAAGGAATGTGGATTACATTAGATAGGTTAACACTCTTAGTAGGGAGGCCTGATGTGTATATGAGCCGGTCCAAGATTATAAGAGATATCCCCCAACATCAGCGAGCATAGAAGGAGACACAGAGATAGGTGTAGAGAGAGACAGAGATAGGGATATGTAGAGAGAGAAGGGCGTCAAGAGAATGAGACAGATAGGCGTAGAGAGAGGAGACATAGAGAGAGGGGGCTTTGAGAGGGGGGCGTAGAGAATGAGGGAAGGTGGAAGAGAATAGGATGTGCAGGAGTGCATTTCATTGAGCAGTGCAGAAATAGCTGCAATAGAGGTCTGTACAAATGGTGCTTTGTGTAGACACATGCAAAGGTAGGGGAAGGAAAGTGTATAGAACATGTGGATAAAAGCAGGAGTGTGGAAGTTAGAGAAATTAGAAAAGTTTTACAGAGGAGTGAGGAAACAGTAAACAGAAAGAACAAGAGAGAGGTTACATTGGGATGACGTGCTGTGGTAGAGAGAAATGCTAGGAGAGAGCCTCCAGATATTAGAGGACATGAATTGAGAGAGCAAATGTATAAATCAAAACCGGAGGGGGAGGTATAGCACGAAAGCTTGCACAGCAGTTGATGAAGATTATAGTCTTAAAGTTGCGTGTACCTGTCAGGGCACTCAAGAAGGTCAATGCTCACAAGTGCAGAGTTCATGAAGAAATGCTGAATCCAGTTCCCCTCCAATTTAATTTTAATATAACTTTTTCATTCTTCATTACTGCAAAAAGCAAACAAAACAAAACCACATTGCATTACTATTTTCAAAATGGATTGAATGACATATTCAACAGTAACTGTGTGATGCCAATATTGCCTTCTCACTCGTAGGCCAGTACGGTCAGGTACCCAGTACTGATAAAACAATAAGTGCCCGTACTAAGTACCAATATGAATTATAAGGAAATGTAAAATCTCCAGGTCTCTCTCCATCTCTGCAACAGATATATGGATAAGCCCATATTAAGGCATCACGTGACCGGAGCCGTCACTGACTGGGTATACGCAAAGATGCAGGGAGATGCAAAGAAAGGGAGGGAGAGAGACAGGGAGAAGATGGGAAACGGAGGGAGGCACGGATGGCAGGCCTCTCTCTTTCACTGGTGCATGCAAGGAGCTGGTCCCAACATCCACAAAGTGTGTGTGTATTATTGGTTGTGTTTTATGGCGGTAGGAGGATAGTGTGTATATTGTGTGTGTGTGGGAGTATTATATTGTGTGTAGGGTATTATAGTGTGTATATTATGTTGAGGTGCAGAGGAGAGTGTTAGATTGGGTATCTTGTGTTAGGGGGTATTGTGTATATTGTGTTTAAGACTATAATATTATTGGGGAGATTATTATTGAGGAGGTATTAAAGTGTGTATTGTGGGGAGTATTAGTGTATGTATTATTTGTGGGTGACAGATGCTGTGGGTAGGCCAAGAGTACGGGCCAGACTAAGGTGGAGACTTTCTGTACTCTGCATACAGGACTCTACATGCACTGCAGAGGTGAAATTCCCCCAACTCCAATTTGCTACACTCTCCAAGAGAGAATATTGTGATCAGAGGTGGAAGATGAGCAGGGTCACTGCCCAGGGAGTAGCCTGTCAGGGGGCATGGAAATCTCTTTTGGTGCGTATGTTGCCACGTGGCATTGATTGACCGGTCAATTAGCACTGCTTCCTATCACAGTGACATGATCCGGTGCTGTGATCGGTTGCAGCGCTGACCAAGGTGTGTTAGTGCAGCAATTTACAGGGAGGGAACAGAGGTTGTGGGTGACAGATGCTGGGGGTAGGCCAAGAGTACGGGCCAGAGCAAGGTGGAGATATTCTGTACTCTGCATGCCCATCCTGCATGCCCAGGACTCTGCATGCATGCCAGTGGCTGTGGGGTGTGTGTGTGTAGGTATGCCAAGTGTCAGTGTGCATAAGTAAGTGTGCTGTGTGTGTAAGTAAGTTTGCCTGTGTGGCAGGAGGTGTAGGGGGGTGGGGGGCGGGGGGCGGTTCAGCTGGAGGACTTTACCCAGCACAAAAGCACATAGATGCCTCTGATTATATCACCCCAAATGCTGATAATATCCTGCTGTAGATGCACTTTACAGAAGATGATACAGATGTCATCAGTGTTTGGTGGGTTCATTAAATCAATCCATCATATAATAGCCACACTATGCATATGATGTACTGAATCAGTAACACCAATCACAGGAAGACATCTCCATGGTAGGGGTAGTGTTGAAGTTAACAAAATATGTCCAGCACTGTGGTGTGGAGCCCATACATAATAATTGTGCACATTACCAGAACAACATATTGTCAACTGCATGATCATTTTGCTGCTTGTAGTGTATACTCTTGTCCTGTGCAGTGTTGTAGTAGATCCGTCTCTTCGGTGTTCACTGCAATAAAAGTAAGACATTGCATTAATATTACAGAAGTTTGGGGGCTGAAATCCCACTATGCTAATGACAGTTTCCCTTTGCATAAGATTCTTGTGATTATATCTCAATGATGATCAATAACAACTACATCATAACACAGCTGCTCTATACAGAATATGTATTTGCCATCAATGGTCATGGAGGCAATATGTCACACAATGTACATATATAGCAAGGATTATTTCTTCCTCTGGTGTATTATGATGGGAGGGTGAGATTCTGCATTATCAGCATCAGTAAATCTGTAGGAAACTGAGTGATATTCTATTTTTTAATGCAATATTAGGGTAAAATAAAGCTTGCTGTATCTATAGCCATGCTCTACCCATGATGTGCTGAATCAATGACTGCAGAGCGATTTAGAGTGGTAAACATGACTTGAACTCATCTCTGAATAGAGGGTAGCACAGTAGTGCAGAGTAGAAGGTGAATGTATCTCAAATGGAAACCCTTAGCAGCTGTGTGGGGAGTAGACAGTACAGACTGACCAAGTAAATAGTAAAAAGTAGTAACTTCAACATTACTTGGTTTTGTTCTCCACTCCTGTTTTTCTGTTCTTTAAATCACTAATACTGATGCCATATGTAACCTGTACTGAGAGTTATATACTCTACTGGCCTAGATCAAATTAAATGATGCAAACAGGATCCCTCCCACTCAAGATTCATATGATTGCACCACCTCAACCTTTCATAGCAATAACATAGAACTGCAGCAGTGCGCTACTGCACATGTTCTTGTTATGAATGGTAGTAGATGTGGTCCTTGGGTCAGTACTTCATACTGTAGCCACACTCTATTCATGATGTATTGAATCAACAAAAATCTGCATGGTACAGATCACAGGAAGGGGTGGAGTAGAGGTGAATATGTCCAATGCGAAACCCTTAGCAGCCGGATTTTTTGGAGTCAATAAAACGACAAATACTAAATGAGAAATATACACATTGCTTATCTGTCTCTGTGTAGTCATTTTCCTCCTCTTCAACTGTCCTTCAATTTTCTATTTTGCAAGAAAATTAACACATGGCTTCAATATTCACTTCTGTTCTGCAGTCTTTCCTCTTGAAATAAAAAAGTTAAGCATTGCATTATTATTATTATAATTATTATTGACGATACATACAATGAACCTTGCTCCAAACCATGTGATACAAAGCAAATCCACCTCCCTCCCACAGCTGTGCTCCTTCTAGAGCTTCTACCACACAAGTTATTCATGTCAGTGAAACTGTACTGCAGTCCCGGTCTGCACACAATCTACTGAATCAATGACATCACACTGTGTCACACAATGTCATGCTAACGACAGGAAACAATCTTTGTATATATCTTTGTATATATAATAATAATAATAATAATAAAAAAAATAAGACAGGACAGACACTCCTACATTGCAATCAATAGAAAATAACTGGGACAGGCACTTCAAGGATGCATACGGTCCCGGATAAACTGTAGCTACCTATACACGTGTGCCTTGTCTCTAGACTCTGCATATATCTCTATTTATATACCACCCATTGTGTACTCAGCGCTTTACAAGAGAGACCAAAAAGTACAGGAAATTATTATACAATAAGTTCAACAAACAAAAACAGACAATAGGAAAGTAAATCCCTGTCCTGGGTAGTTTACAATCTAAGAGAAATGTAAGGAGACTTACAGAGAGACAACAGGTGGGGGAACAAGTGCAGTAGATGACAATGCTTGTCCTTAATGGTGGGTACTTGTAGTATAAAGCACTTCTTGGGAACAATAGTTAGTGACTGAATGAGTGACAGTAGCAACGAGTAAAAGCTATTGAAATGCTTCATTTAAGTTGTGAATTTTAAGGTTGATCTTAAATGTGGGTGGAAGAGGGTATGTTGGCATATACTGAGTGTGTGTGAGTTTCACAGGTAAATTGATGGGAAAGGGTTTCAGGCAAGAGAGCGAGTGCGCAGTAGAGGTGTAAGAAGTATAATGGAGACAGCTATTAGTAGAGCTTAGGAGACGAGGAAGGGCATAACGAGACCAAAGATGATATGTAGGAAGGAGCAGATGAATAGAGAATAGTGTTGGACTGGGTCCTCAACTATAAAAAAATGGGTAACGGGTACCCGGCCAAAATGAAAGGTTCTACCCGGTCGGGTACACGGTTTGGCACTTACCTTCCGGGTGGCGGTGACATCTAGGATCAGCAGCAGTCCTGTGACGGTGGCAGCATCTGTGGTGTCTTCAGCCGGCGGGGGAGCTGCAGGCTCACAGACACAGCTTACCTGCTTCGGTGCTGTGGAAGTGATTCCTGCAGCTCCCCCCGCCAGGTGAAGACACCTCTGATGCTGCCAACATCAGAGGACTGCTGCTGCTGATCCTAGATGTCTTAGGAAAGGTAAGTATAAAAGATTATTTCCAGCTGCCCTGACATTACCCGACGCCGGGTATTACCCGGCCAAGTCCACTTCTCAGTGGCCGGTTTCGAGTAATGTCCGGGTAGCTGGAAATGTGTCGGGTAACGCCGGGTACTCGGTACACCACTAATAGAGAACCTTAACAAAAAGGTAAGGAGGAGAACTTTGTAGGTGATCTGAAACTTGATGGGAAGCAAGGAGAGGGATTTAAGGAGGAGGAGGAGATGAGCAGATACTGTTGTGGGAGAAAGGGAAATTATTCAAGCAGCAGAGTTTTGGATAGATTGCAAATGAGAAAGTTGTGAAGCAGGGAGCCCTGTTAGCAGTATGTTAACCCATACGATAAGGGCATGCATTGGCGTTTTAGCAGTAGATTGACAGAGAAAAGGGCAAATCTTGGAAATATTACAGAGAAAGAATCGACAAACTTTAGCCAGTGTCGTGAATGAAGATGGAAAGGGAAGAGTCAAATGTTACTCCTAGGCAATGTGCTTTCATGACAGGATGATGGTAGTACTGTTTACTGCGATGGAGAAAGGTGATATTAGGCCAGATTTAGGGGGAAATATGAGGAGCTCAGTTTTAGACATTAGGTTTAAGGCAGAAGAGTGTCATCCATGGAGGATATAGCCAGGAGGCGACCCGAAACTAGGAACTAAATTGCAGGAGTGACGGTAGGGTGGATAGGTGTGTGTATCATCTGCATAGAGATGATATCAAGGGCCAAAATAGTTGATAAGGTCAACTAGTGATAGTATGTAGTGAGAGAGGTCCCAGAACAGAGTCCTGAGGTATACCAACAGACAAAACAACAGGAGACAAAGACACGTTAGCAACAGAGATGGAGAATGTGTGATGGAGAAGTATGATGAAAACCAGGATATAAGTTTGCTGCGGATACGAAGAAAGAGTTTAGAATATGAATGAGAAGAGTGATTGACAGTATCAAAAGCAGAAGAGAGATCAAGCAGGATTAGTAAGTAAAATGGACCTTGGGAATTTTCTTTATGTACATAATTGGTTACATTGGGAAAGGCAGATTGTGAAGGGCCCAGAGGAGCATGTGATTTAAGAATGTTGATCAAACGGGAGATCACAAGACGTTCTAGCAATTAGGAGGCAAATGGTAGGACGGATACAGGGCGATAGTTAGAAATTCACACAAGGTCAAGGTTATTTTTGAGAATAGGGGTGACCACTGCATGCTTAAAAGGAAGAGTTGAAAGAGCCAAAGGATATGGAGGAATTGAAGATGTGGGTGAGAGTGAGAATATAGGATTGAGAGGGCATGTGGTAGAGGGAGAAGAGAAGATCAGGTTCCAGCTTTGTGACAGGAGAAAAGGAGTCAAGAGTGCAATGAGATCTAGATAGAAAAAGAGAGAGGGGGAAGGGAGAGAACGAATCTACTTGTGGATGGCATCCACCTTGCCTCAAGTGAGCAAAGGCTTGAGGAGAAATAAAGGATGGATGTTAAGTGGGAGGAGAAAGTCAGTGGTGGGACTCAAATACATAGAAGACAGTGTGAATGAAATTGGAGTGTTGATGAGTGAGGAAAAAGTAGTGTTTGACCTTAAAAAAAGGAGCAGAGTTTTACAGAACAGGACAAAGGTTTAGTGTAGAAAATCAGACTGTGAGATTTCCTCCATAGGTGTTAAGAGCAGCAGTGTGATGTGATGAAGTGTGATGAGAGCGTGCTTGTGAATTAAACCAATGCATGGGTTAGGCTGCGTCTATAGTAAGCACGCAACAGATGGCAAAGTTAGCGCATGCCTGTCGCTCCAGCAATCCCTGCACTGAGGTCCAAGGCGACGGGGAGGCCCTGCATCGCTCGCACGCACTGTGGACAACCAAGCGTGTGCCCATGATAATCACGGCCTTAGAGGGATGAGTGTGTCAGAGCCTAGAAGGGGCATATAGATGATGGAGGAGGAGGGAGGAGGAGATGATAGCATTGTAAGAGTTAACAAGATAGCTAGTTTAAGCAGAAAGTGAGGAGAGGTTAGAGATAAGGGTAGATGTCAGAGGAGAGAGTTCAATTAAGCTGAGGTATCGAGTAGGACAGGGGTGAGGGGAATGAGAAGTGGTGGATGATGAGAGCAGAAGAGGTCATGTACAAATAGACCATGTTAGTCGTAGAGCAGACATTCCAGAGGGCACGTGAGAAGGGAAGAGTAAAGTGAGACAAGGAATGTGGATTACATTAGATGGGTTAATACGCTTAGCAGGGAGGTGGAGAGAGAGGCAAGAGGCAGAGGGTGGTGTAGGGGTAGAGGAAGAGATGTTGCATGTACCTTGTCAGAACATTAAAGAACGTCAATTCACACTGGTGCAGAGTTGATGATGAAATGCTGAATCCAGTTCACGTCCAATTCAATTTTAACAGAACTTTTTCATTCTTCATACTGCAAAAAAAAATTAAAAAACAATGCATTACTATGTTCAAAATGGATTGAATTCCCCCACCAATGACTATGTGTTACCAATATATCCCTCTCAGTCCCACTGCAGCACATACTGTACCAGTGTGAAAGTAAGAAGGTACACAGTACCGGTAAAACAATACGTGCCGGTACTATGCACCATATGAATTATAAGGGGATGTAAATCTCCCAGTCTCTCTCCATATCCGCAACAGAGCGGGCTCCGGTCAGTGGCATGGATGCCCATATATGGGTATGCTCATATTTGGGCATCCCATGTCACTGACCGGAGCCGGCTCTGAGTATAGGGATATATGCGGAGACGCACAGGTGCAAGGAAATGGGAGGAGGCACGGTGAGAAACAGGGAGAGACCACAGGAAGATAGAGGGCAACAACTTCCACAAGGTACTTGTATGGGTATAATTGTTTGTATTTTGTGCAGAGGGGGTAATTTCAGATAAAATACAATTCTCCACCCTCTACGAAACAATTCCACTTTGTTCAGTAAGCCAGAAAGTCTTGGTCCCATGTGGACTGAATTTAATGCAAATAAGGTCCTTAATACACAAGTAAAGAATAAAGTTACTTATTCTCTACTGTAAGAAGTGCCACATTGCCCACTATTTGGGTCCTGTGCCCAGATTGTGACCATGCATGGCAGAGGTGAGATTCCCCCAACTCCAATTTGCTACACTCTCCAAGAGAGATAATTGTGATCAGAGGTGGAACTAGGGGAGGGTGTGAGCAGGGTCACTGCCCAGGGAGTAACCTGACTGGGGGCACGGAAATCTCATTTAGTGCATATGTTGCGGCACTGCATTGATTGACCGGTCAATCTGCACTGCTGCCTGTCACAGTGACATCCTGATCGGGCACTGTGATCAGCTATAGCACTGACCCAGGTGAGATAGTTCAGCACTTTACAAGGAGGGAACAGATGTTGTGGGTGACAGATGCTGGAGGTAGGCCAAGACTGTTGGCCAGAGTAACGTGGAGACTTACTGCACTCTGCATGCCCATCCTCTCCCTGACATCAGGGGAAGGAAGTGGCCCTGGGGTGTGTGTAGGTATGCCAGATGTCAGTGTATGCATAAGTAAGTATGCCTGTGTAGTGGGAGGTGTAGGGGCGTTAAGCTGGAGGACTTAAAACAGGCACAAAAGCACATAGATACCTCTGATTATACCGCACCAAATGCTGATAATATCATGCTGTAGCTGCACTTTACAGAAGATGATGCAGATGTCATCATTGGTTGGTGGGTTCATTAAATCAATCCATCATATCATAACCACACTGTGCATATGATGTACTGAATCAGTAACACCAGGAAGACATCTCCATGTTAGGAGTAGAGTTGAAGTTAACAGAATATGTCCAGCACTGTGGTGTGTAGCCCATAAATAATAATTGTGCACATTACCAGAACAACATACTGTCAACTGCAAGATCATTTTGCTGCTTGTAGCGTATGCTCATCCTGTACAGTGTTGTAGTAGATCCGTCTCTTCAGTGTTCACTGCAACAAAAGTAAGACATTGCATTAATATTACAGACGTTTGGGGGCTGAAATCTCACTTCGCTGCGGACAATTTCCCTTTGCATAAGATTCTTGTGATTATGTCAATGATGATCAATAACTGCATCATAACACAGCCGCTCTATACAGAAGATGTACTTGCTCTCATTGGTCATTGAGGTAATACGTCACACAATGTACAGATATAGCAAGGATTATTTCTCCCACTTGTGCATTATGGCATTATGATGGGAAATGTTGTGAGATTCTGCATTATCAGCATCACTGAATCTTTTGGAAATTAAGTGATATTCTATGTTTTAATGCAATATTATGGGTGATCAGCCGGTAAAATAATAATAGCTTGCTGTATCTGTAGCCATGCTCTACCCATGATGTGCTGAACCAATGACTGCAGAGAGATTCAGAGTGCTAAACATGACTGGAACGCATCTCTGAATAATGGGCAGCAAAGCAGTGCAGAATAGGAGGTGAAAGTATTTAAAATGGAAGATCCTTAGCAGCTGTGTGGAGAGTAGACAGTACAGACTGACCAAGTAAATGGTAAAAGGAGTAACTTCAACATTACTTGGCTTTGTTCTCCACATTGAAGCTTTCCTCCTCTTTAAATCACTAATACTGATGCCATGTGTAACCTGTACTGAGAGTTATATAATCTACTGGCCTAGATGAAACCATATGATGCAAACAGGATCCATCCCACTCCAGATTCATAGAATTGAACCACCTCAACCTTTCATAACAATCACATAGAACTGCAGCTGTGCGCTACTGCACATGTTCTTGTTATGAATGGTAGTAGATGTGGTCCTTGGGTCTTTACTTCATACTGTAGCCACACTCTACTCATGATGTATTGAATCAACGAAAACTTGCATGGTTCAGATCACAGGAAGGGGTAGAGTAGAGATGAAAATATTCAATGTGAAACCCGTAGCAGCCGGATTGTGTGGAGTCAATAAAACGACAAATACTAAATGGTAAATGAGAAATATACACATTGCTTATCTGTCTCTGTGTAGTAATTTTCCTTCTCTTCAACTGTCCTTCAAATTTTCTCTTTTGCAAGAAAAGGAACACATGGCTTCAATATTCACTTCTGTTCTGCAGTCATCCCTCCTGAAATAAAAGTTAAGCATTGCATTGTTATTATGATAATACATACAATAAACCTTGCTCCAAACCATTTGATGCAAAGCAAATCCACCTCCCACCCACAGCTGTGCTCCTTCTAGAGCATGCATGTCAAACTCCAGTCCTCGAGGGTCCCAAACAGGCCAGGTTTTCAGTAGGGATATCCTGAAAACCTGGCCTGTTTGCGGCCCTCGAGGACTGGAGTTTGACATCCTTGTTCTTGAGCTTCTACCACGCAAGTCATCCATGTGAGTGACACTGTACTGCAGTCCTGGTCTGCACACAATCTACTGAATCAATGACATCACACTGTAAAGGCAATCTACAAGATGTATTAGTTGTCCACACTTCCGAAATGTTACTTTTATGTCCAAATCACTTATTCCCATGACCTGATATTTGTATTTGTTATTTATAGGATTGTCACAAAGAGTTGATGAGGTCACCAAATGATAGTATGTAGAGAGAAAGAGAGATCTCAGAACAGAGCCCTGATGTATACCCACAGACAGATCAATAGAAGACGAAGACATGTTAGCAACAGAGATGGAGAATGTGTGACAGGAAAGTTATGATGAAAACCAGGATAGAACTGTGTTACGGATACCAAGAGAGAGTTTAGAATATGAAGGAGGAGAGTGATTGAGAGCATCAAACGCAGCAGATAGATCAAGTAGGATTAGTAGGGAAAAGTGACCTTGGGAATTTGCTTTAAGCACAGTCTGTAGAACGAGCTGTACGAAAGGCAGGTTGTAAAGGATCCAGGAGGGAATGTGATTTAAGAATGTTGACATTCTAGCAATTAGGAGACAAACAGCAGGAGGGATACAGGGCGGTAGTTAGTAAGGCACATAGGGTGTAGGTTGTTTCTGAGAAAAGGGTGACCACTACAGGCTTAAAGTAAGAGGGTAAAGAGCCAGAGAATAGGGAGGAATTGAAGATGTGGGTGAGAGTGGGGACTAAGAGATGCAGTAAGGTGTGAGGGGATACGATCTAGAGGGCATGGGTTAATACGCTTAGCAGGGAGGTGGAGAGAGAGAGGCAAGAGGCAGAGAGTGGTGCAGGGGTTGAGGAAGAGATGTTGCATGTACCTTATCAGAACATTAAAGAACATCAATTCACACTGGTGCAGAGTTGATGATGAATCCAGTTCACCTCCAATTCAATTTTAACAGAAATGTTTCATTCTTCATTACTGAAAAAAAAGAAAAGTAAAAAACATTTCATTACTATTTTCAAAATGGATTGAATTCCCCCAACAATGACTATGTGTTACCAATATATCCCTCTCAGTCCCACTGCAGCATATACTGTACCAGTGTGAAAGTAGGAAGGTACACAGTACCGGTAAAACAATACGTGCCGGTACTATGCACCATATGAATTATAAGGGGATGTAAATCTCCCAGTCTCTCTCCATATCCGCAACAGAGCGGGCTCCGGTCAGTGGCATGGATGCCCATATATGGGTATGCTCATATTTGGGCATCCCATGTCACTGACCGGAGCCGGCTCTGAGTATAGGGATATATGCGGAGACGCAGAGGTGCAAGGAAATGGGAGGAGGGACGGTGAGAAACAGGGAGAGACCACAGGAAGATAGAGGGCAACAACTTCCACAAGGTACTTGTATGGGTATAATTGTTTGTATTTTGTGCAGAGGGGGTAATTTCAGATAAAATACAATTCTCCACCCTCTACGAAACAATTCCACTTTGTTCAGTAAGCCAGAAAGTCTTGGTCCCATGTGGACTGAATTTAATGCAAATAAGGTCCTTAATACACAAGTAAAGAATAAAGTTACTTATTCTCTACTGTAAGAAGTGCCACATTGCCCACTATTTGGGTCCTGTGCCCAGATTGTGACCATGCATGGCAGAGGTGAGATTCCCCCAACTCCAATTTGCTACACTCTCCAAGAGAGATAATTGTGATCAGAGGTGGAACTAGGGGAGGGTGTGAGCAGGGTCACTGCCCAGGGAGTAACCTGACTGGGGGCACGGAAATCTCATTTAGTGCATATGTTGCGGCACTGCATTGATTGACCGGTCAATCTGCACTGCTGCCTGTCACAGTGACATCCTGATCGGGCACTGTGACCAGCTATAGCACTGACCCAGGTGAGATAGTTCAGCACTTTACAAGGAGGGAACAGATGTTGTGGGTGACAGATGCTGGAGGTAGGCCAAGACTGTTGGCCAGAGTAACGTGGAGACTTACTGCACTCTGCATGCCCATCCTCTCCCTGACATCAGGGGAAGGAAGTGGCCCTGGGGTGTGTGTAGGTATGCCAGATGTCAGTGTATGCATAAGTAAGTATGCCTGTGTAGTGGGAGGTGTAGGGGCGTTAAGCTGGAGGACTTAAAACAGGCACAAAAGCACATAGATACCTCTGATTATACCGCACCAAATGCTGATAATATCATGCTGTAGCTGCACTTTACAGAAGATGATGCAGATGTCATCATTGGTTGGTGGGTTCATTAAATCAATCCATCATATCATAACCACACTGTGCATATGATGTACTGAATCAGTAACACCAGGAAGACATCTCCATGTTAGGAGTAGAGTTGAAGTTAACAGAATATGTCCAGCACTGTGGTGTGTAGCCCATAAATAATAATTGTGCACATTACCAGAACAACATACTGTCAACTGCAAGATCATTTTGCTGCTTGTAGCGTATGCTCATCCTGTACAGTGTTGTAGTAGATCCGTCTCTTCAGTGTTCACTGCAACAAAAGTAAGACATTGCATTAATATTACAGACGTTTGGGGGCTGAAATCTCACTTCGCTGCGGACAATTTCCCTTTGCATAAGATTCTTGTGATTATGTCAATGATGATCAATAACTGCATCATAACACAGCCGCTCTATACAGAAGATGTACTTGCTCTCATTGGTCATTGAGGTAATACGTCACACAATGTACAGATATAGCAAGGATTATTTCTCCCACTTGTGCATTATGGCATTATGATGGGAAATGTTGTGAGATTCTGCATTATCAGCATCACTGAATCTTTTGGAAATTAAGTGATATTCTATGTTTTAATGCAATATTATGGGTGATCAGCCGGTAAAATAATAATAGCTTGCTGTATCTGTAGCCATGCTCTACCCATGATGTGCTGAACCAATGACTGCAGAGAGATTCAGAGTGCTAAACATGACTGGAACGCATCTCTGAATAATGGGCAGCAAAGCAGTGCAGAATAGGAGGTGAAAGTATTTAAAATGGAAGATCCTTAGCAGCTGTGTGGAGAGTAGACAGTACAGACTGACCAAGTAAATGGTAAAAGGAGTAACTTCAACATTACTTGGCTTTGTTCTCCACATTGAAGCTTTCCTCCTCTTTAAATCACTAATACTGATGCCATGTGTAACCTGTACTGAGAGTTATATAATCTACTGGCCTAGATGAAACCATATGATGCAAACAGGATCCATCCCACTCCAGATTCATAGAATTGAACCACCTCAACCTTTCATAACAATCACATAGAACTGCAGCTGTGCGCTACTGCACATGTTCTTGTTATGAATGGTAGTAGATGTGGTCCTTGGGTCTTTACTTCATACTGTAGCCACACTCTACTCATGATGTATTGAATCAACGAAAACTTGCATGGTTCAGATCACAGGAAGGGGTAGAGTAGAGATGAAAATATTCAATGTGAAACCCGTAGCAGCCGGATTGTGTGGAGTCAATAAAACGACAAATACTAAATGGTAAATGAGAAATATACACATTGCTTATCTGTCTCTGTGTAGTAATTTTCCTTCTCTTCAACTGTCCTTCAAATTTTCTCTTTTGCAAGAAAAGGAACACATGGCTTCAATATTCACTTCTGTTCTGCAGTCATCCCTCCTGAAATAAAAGTTAAGCATTGCATTGTTATTATGATAATACATACAATAAACCTTGCTCCAAACCATTTGATGCAAAGCAAATCCACCTCCCACCCACAGCTGTGCTCCTTCTAGAGCATGCATGTCAAACTCCAGTCCTCGAGGGTCCCAAACAGGCCAGGTTTTCAGTAGGGATATCCTGAAAACCTGGCCTGTTTGCTGCCCTCGAGGACTGGAGTTTGACATCCTTGTTCTTGAGCTTCTACCACGCAAGTCATCCATGTGAGTGACACTGTACTGCAGTCCTGGTCTGCACACAATCTACTGAATCAATGACATCACACTGTAAAGGCAATCTACAAGATGTATTAGTTGTCCACACTTCCGAAATGTTACTTTTATGTCCAAATCACTTATTCCCATGACCTGATATTTGTATTTGTTATTTATAGGATTGTCACAAAGAGTTGATGAGGTCACCAAATGATAGTATGTAGAGAGAAAGAGAGATCTCAGAACAGAGCCCTGATGTATACCCACAGACAGATCAATAGAAGACGAAGACATGTTAGCAACAGAGATGGAGAATGTGTGACAGGAAAGTTATGATGAAAACCAGGATAGAACTGTGTTACGGATACCAAGAGAGAGTTTAGAATATGAAGGAGGAGAGTGATTGAGAGCATCAAACGCAGCAGATAGATCAAGTAGGATTAGTAGGGAAAAGTGACCTTGGGAATTTGCTTTAAGCACAGTCTGTAGAACGAGCTGTACGAAAGGCAGGTTGTAAAGGATCCAGGAGGGAATGTGATTTAAGAATGTTGACATTCTAGCAATTAGGAGACAAACAGCAGGAGGGATACAGGGCGGTAGTTAGTAAGGCACATAGGGTGTAGGTTGTTTCTGAGAAAAGGGTGACCACTACAGGCTTAAAGTAAGAGGGTAAAGAGCCAGAGAATAGGGAGGAATTGAAGATGTGGGTGAGAGTGGGGACTAAGAGATGCAGTAAGGTGTGAGGGGATACGATCTAGAGGGCATGGGTTAATACGCTTAGCAGGGAGGTGGAGAGAGAGAGGCAAGAGGCAGAGAGTGGTGCAGGGGTTGAGGAAGAGATGTTGCATGTACCTTATCAGAACATTAAAGAACATCAATTCACACTGGTGCAGAGTTGATGATGAATCCAGTTCACCTCCAATTCAATTTTAACAGAAATGTTTCATTCTTCATTACTGAAAAAAAAGAAAAGTAAAAAACATTTCATTACTATTTTCAAAATGGATTGAATTCCCCCAACAATGACTATGTGTTACCAATATATCCCTCTCAGTCCCACTGCAGCATATACTGTACCAGTGTGAAAGTAGGAAGGTACACAGTACCGGTAAAACAATACGTGCCGGTACTATGCACCATATGAATTATAAGGGGATGTAAATCTCCCAGTCTCTCTCCATATCCGCAACAGAGCGGGCTCCGGTCAGTGGCATGGATGCCCATATATGGGTATGCTCATATTTGGGCATCCCATGTCACTGACCGGAGCCGGCTCTGAGTATAGGGATATATGCGGAGACGCAGAGGTGCAAGGAAATGGGAGGAGGGACGGTGAGAAACAGGGAGAGACCACAGGAAGATAGAGGGCAACAACTTCCACAAGGTACTTGTATGGGTATAATTGTTTGTATTTTGTGCAGAGGGGGTAATTTCAGATAAAATACAATTCTCCACCCTCTACGAAACAATTCCACTTTGTTCAGTAAGCCAGAAAGTCTTGGTCCCATGTGGACTGAATTTAATGCAAATAAGGTCCTTAATACACAAGTAAAGAATAAAGTTACTTATTCTCTACTGTAAGAAGTGCCACATTGCCCACTATTTGGGTCCTGTGCCCAGATTGTGACCATGCATGGCAGAGGTGAGATTCCCCCAACTCCAATTTGCTACACTCTCCAAGAGAGATAATTGTGATCAGAGGTGGAACTAGGGGAGGGTGTGAGCAGGGTCACTGCCCAGGGAGTAACCTGACTGGGGGCACGGAAATCTCATTTAGTGCATATGTTGCGGCACTGCATTGATTGACCGGTCAATCTGCACTGCTGCCTGTCACAGTGACATCCTGATCGGGCACTGTGACCAGCTATAGCACTGACCCAGGTGAGATAGTTCAGCACTTTACAAGGAGGGAACAGATGTTGTGGGTGACAGATGCTGGAGGTAGGCCAAGACTGTTGGCCAGAGTAACGTGGAGACTTACTGCACTCTGCATGCCCATCCTCTCCCTGACATCAGGGGAAGGAAGTGGCCCTGGGGTGTGTGTAGGTATGCCAGATGTCAGTGTATGCATAAGTAAGTATGCCTGTGTAGTGGGAGGTGTAGGGGCGTTAAGCTGGAGGACTTAAAACAGGCACAAAAGCACATAGATACCTCTGATTATACCGCACCAAATGCTGATAATATCATGCTGTAGCTGCACTTTACAGAAGATGATGCAGATGTCATCATTGGTTGGTGGGTTCATTAAATCAATCCATCATATCATAACCACACTGTGCATATGATGTACTGAATCAGTAACACCAGGAAGACATCTCCATGTTAGGAGTAGAGTTGAAGTTAACAGAATATGTCCAGCACTGTGGTGTGTAGCCCATAAATAATAATTGTGCACATTACCAGAACAACATACTGTCAACTGCAAGATCATTTTGCTGCTTGTAGCGTATGCTCATCCTGTACAGTGTTGTAGTAGATCCGTCTCTTCAGTGTTCACTGCAACAAAAGTAAGACATTGCATTAATATTACAGACGTTTGGGGGCTGAAATCTCACTTCGCTGCGGACAATTTCCCTTTGCATAAGATTCTTGTGATTATGTCAATGATGATCAATAACTGCATCATAACACAGCCGCTCTATACAGAAGATGTACTTGCTCTCATTGGTCATTGAGGTAATACGTCACACAATGTACAGATATAGCAAGGATTATTTCTCCCACTTGTGCATTATGGCATTATGATGGGAAATGTTGTGAGATTCTGCATTATCAGCATCACTGAATCTTTTGGAAATTAAGTGATATTCTATGTTTTAATGCAATATTATGGGTGATCAGCCGGTAAAATAATAATAGCTTGCTGTATCTGTAGCCATGCTCTACCCATGATGTGCTGAACCAATGACTGCAGAGAGATTCAGAGTGCTAAACATGACTGGAACGCATCTCTGAATAATGGGCAGCAAAGCAGTGCAGAATAGGAGGTGAAAGTATTTAAAATGGAAGATCCTTAGCAGCTGTGTGGAGAGTAGACAGTACAGACTGACCAAGTAAATGGTAAAAGGAGTAACTTCAACATTACTTGGCTTTGTTCTCCACATTGAAGCTTTCCTCCTCTTTAAATCACTAATACTGATGCCATGTGTAACCTGTACTGAGAGTTATATAATCTACTGGCCTAGATGAAACCATATGATGCAAACAGGATCCATCCCACTCCAGATTCATAGAATTGAACCACCTCAACCTTTCATAACAATCACATAGAACTGCAGCTGTGCGCTACTGCACATGTTCTTGTTATGAATGGTAGTAGATGTGGTCCTTGGGTCTTTACTTCATACTGTAGCCACCCTCTACTCATGATGTATTGAATCAACGAAAACTTGCATGGTTCAGATCACAGGAAGGGGTAGAGTAGAGATGAAAATATTCAATGTGAAACCCGTAGCAGCCGGATTGTGTGGAGTCAATAAAACGACAAATACTAAATGGTAAATGAGAAATATACACATTGCTTATCTGTCTCTGTGTAGTAATTTTCCTTCTCTTCAACTGTCCTTCAAATTTTCTCTTTTGCAAGAAAAGGAACACATGGCTTCAATATTCACTTCTGTTCTGCAGTCATCCCTCCTGAAATAAAAGTTAAGCATTGCATTGTTATTATGATAATACATACAATAAACCTTGCTCCAAACCATTTGATGCAAAGCAAATCCACCTCCCACCCACAGCTGTGCTCCTTCTAGAGCATGCATGTCAAACTCCAGTCCTCGAGGGTCCCAAACAGGCCAGGTTTTCAGTAGGGATATCCTGAAAACCTGGCCTGTTTGCTGCCCTCGAGGACTGGAGTTTGACATCCTTGTTCTTGAGCTTCTACCACGCAAGTCATCCATGTGAGTGACACTGTACTGCAGTCCTGGTCTGCACACAATCTACTGAATCAATGACATCACACTGTAAAGGCAATCTACAAGATGTATTAGTTGTCCACACTTCCGAAATGTTACTTTTATGTCCAAATCACTTATTCCCATGACCTGATATTTGTATTTGTTATTTATAGGATTGTCACAAAGAGTTGATGAGGTCACCAAATGATAGTATGTAGAGAGAAAGAGAGATCTCAGAACAGAGCCCTGATGTATACCCACAGACAGATCAATAGAAGACGAAGACATGTTAGCAACAGAGATGGAGAATGTGTGACAGGAAAGTTATGATGAAAACCAGGATAGAACTGTGTTACGGTTACCAAGAGAGAGTTTAGAATATGAAGGAGGAGAGTGATTGAGAGCATCAAACGCAGCAGATAGATCAAGTAGGATTAGTAGGGAAAAGTGACCTTGGGAATTTGCTTTAAGCACAGTCTGTAGAACGAGCTGTACGAAAGGCAGGTTGTAAAGGATCCAGGAGGGAATGTGATTTAAGAATGTTGACATTCTAGCAATTAGGAGACAAACAGCAGGAGGGATACAGGGCGGTAGTTAGTAAGGCACATAGGGTGTAGGTTGTTTCTGAGAAAAGGGTGACCACTACAGGCTTAAAGTAAGAGGGTAAAGAGCCAGAGAATAGGGAGGAATTGAAGATGTGGGTGAGAGTGGGGACTAAGAGATGCAGTAAGGTGTGAGGGGATACGATCTAGAGGGCATGTGGTAGAGGGAGAAGAGAAGATGATTAGCTTCCAGCTCTGTAAGAGAAGAAAAGGAGTCAAATGCAGAAGGAGAATTAGGTAGAAGGAGAGAAGGGGGAAGGGACAGAAGGAATCTCCTTGTGGGTGGCATCCACCTTGCCTCTGAAGTAGTCAAATGCTTGAGGAGAAGTGAAGGAAGGATGGCAAGTGTGAGAAGAAGGTTAGTGGAGGGAGTCAAATACAGGGGAAAAAAGACAGCGTAAATTAAATTTGTGTGTTGATGAATATGGAAAAAAAGTAGTGTGGTTTGGCCCCAGAGAGCAGCTTTATACAGGACTGGAGACATTTTTACTGTAGAAAAATCAAACATCAAGTGTGAGATTTCCTTCATAGGCATTAAGAACAGCGAGTGGAAGTGTGATGAACATGTTTGGGAATTTAGCCAAGGGTGTGGTTTAGAGGGACGAGTGTGTCAGAGCTTGAAGGGGCATATAGAGGATAGCATTGTAAGAGTTAATAAGATTGTCAGTTTAAGCAGAAAGAGAGAGAGAGAGCAGAGAGGTTAGAGTAGATGTCAGAGGAGAGTTTAATTAAGCAGAGGAAAATCAGTGGGACAGGTAAGATGGGGTGAGGGGAATGACTGATTGTGAATGATGAGAGCAGAAGAGGTCATGTACAACTAGACCCTTGTTAGTAAGAGTGGACATTCCAGAGGGCACAGGAGAAGGGAAGAGAAAAGTAAGGAAAGGAATGTGGATTACATTAGATAGGTTAACACTCTTAGCAGGGAGGCAGAGGCAGGGAGGCCCGATGTGTATATGAGCAGGTTCAAGATTATAAGAGATATCCCACACATCAGCAAACATAGAAGGAGACACAGAGATAGGTGTAGAGAGAGACAGAGATAGCTCTATGTAGAGAGAGAGGGACGTAGAGAGAATGAGACAGATAGGCGCAGAGAGAGGGGGCGCAGAGAGAGGAGGCGCCAAAAGAGGGGGCGCAGAGAGAGGGGGCACAGAGAATAGGATATTAAAGAGTGCTTTTCATTGAGCAGTGCAGAAATAGCTGCAATAGAGGTCTGTACAAATGGTGCAGTGTGTAGACACATGCAAAGGTAGGGGAAGGAAAGAGAACATGTGGATAAAAGCAGGAGTGTGGAAGTTAGAGAAATTAGAAAAGTTTAACAGAGGAGTGAGGAAACAGCAAGCAGAGAGAACAAGAGAGAGGTTACACTGGCGACACACTTTATCGCAGTGCGGCCAGATCCGCAAGCCGGGAGATTTCCCGGCTTGCTAGTGGCCGCCCCTCGGTGTGCCGCGCGTCATAGACGCGCGGTCACGCGTCTTCGGGAGCCTGCGCCCCCTGCACGCGCGTCCAGGGCTCCCCGAGGGAGCCCTGGTGTCCCGCGATCTGCGGGACGGCGGCAGGGGGTTCCGGGGGACCCGGCGGACCCGGCAGCGGGAGGGAGAGCGCCCCGATCGGAGGGCGCTCTTCCGCTGCTTCGGCGCGCGCCCGTCACACTCGGGCGCGCGCCAGGCTACTGCTGCGGCACAGAACGGGCAAATGCTCTAATAAACTGTGCCGCAGCAGTACATTGGGATGACGTTCTGTGGTAGAGAGAAAATGCTAGGAGAGAGCTTTCAAATATTAGAGGACATGACTTGAGGGAGCAAATGTATAAATCAAAACCTGAGGGGGAGGTATAGCACGAAAGCTTGCACAGCAGATTATAGTCTTAAAGTTGCGTGTACCTGTCAGGGCATTCAAGAAGGTAAATTCTCACAAGTGCAGAGTTCATGATGAAATGCTGAATCCAGTTCCCCTCCAATTTAATTTTAATATAACTTATCCATTCTTCATTACTGCAAAAAGCAAACAAAACAAAACCACATTGCATTACTATTTTCAAAATGGATTGAATGGCATATTCAACAGTGACTGTGTGATGCCAATATTCCCCACTCACTCGTAGTGAAGCACTTATTGTACTAGTGTTGAAAGTAGGCCGGTAGAGTCAGGTACGCAGTACTGATAAAACAATAAGTGCGCGTCGTAAGTACCAGCTCCGCAACAGTGCGGGCATCACATTAGTGACGTGGATGAACATATATGGATAAGCCCATATTAAGGCATCACGTGACCAGAGCCGTCACTGACTGGGTATACGTAAAGACGCAGGGAGATGCAAGGAAAGGGAGGGAGAGAGACAGGGAGAAGATGGGAAACGGAGGGAGGCACGGATGGAGAGAGGGAGTTCTTCCGAGCTTCTGCTGGCCTCTCTCTTTCACTGGTGCATGCCGGGAGCTGGTCCCAACATCCACAAAGTGTGTGTGTATTATTGGTTGTATTTTATGGGGGTAGGAGGGTAGTGTGTATATTGTGTGTGTGGGAGTATTATATTGTGTGTAGAGGTGCAGAGGAGAGTACTAGATTGTGTATCTTGTGTAAGGGTGTTGTGTATATTGTGTTTGGAGCTATAATATTATTGGAGAGATTAGTATTGAGGAGGTATTATAGTGTGTATTGTGGGGAGTATTAGTGTGTGTATTGTTTGTGGGTGACAGATGCTGGGGTATGCAGCAATCCCTGCACTGAGGTCCGAGGCGGCTCTGCATCGCTCGCACGCACTGTGGATGACCAAGCATGTGCCCATGATAATCATGGCCTTAGAGGGATGAGTGTGTCAGAGCCTAGAAGGGGCATATAAATATATAATGGAGGAGGGAGGAGGGAGGAGGAGGGAGGAGGAGGAGATGATAGCATTGTAAAAGTTAACAAGATAGTTAGTTTAAGCAGAAAGTGAGGAGAGGTTAGAGATAAGGGTAGATGTCAGAGGAGAGAGTTCAATTAAGCTGAGGTATCTAGTAGGACAGGGGTGAGGGGAATGAGAAGTGGTGGATGATGAGAGCAGAAGAGGTCATGTACAAATAGACCTTGTTAGTCAGAGAGCAGACATTCCAGAGGGCACGTGAGAAGTGAAGAGTAAAGTGAGACATGGAATGTGGATTACATTAGATGGGTTAATACGCTTAGCAGGGAGGTGGAGAGAGAGAGGCAAGAGGCAGAGAGTGGTGTAGGGGTTGAGGAAGAGATGTTGCATGTACCTTATCAGAACATTAAAGAACATCAATTCACACTGGTGCAGAGTTGATGATGATTCCAGTTCACCTCCAATTCAATTTTAACAGAACTTTTTCATTCTTCATTACTGCAAAAAAAAAAAGTATAAAACATTGCATTACTATTTTCAAAATGGATTGAATTCCCCCAACAATAACTATGTGTTACCAATATATCCCTCTCAGTCCCACTGCAGCACATACTGTACCAGTGTGAAAGTAGGAAGGTACACAGTAACGGTAAAACAATACGTGCCGGTACTATGCACCATATGAATTATAAGGGGATGTAAATCTCCCAGTCTCTCTCCATATCCGCAACAGAGTGGGCTCTGGTCAGTGGCATGGATGCCCATGTATGGATATGCTCATATTTGGGCATCCCATGTCACTGACCGGAGCCGGCTCTGAGTATAGGGATATATGCGGAGACGCAGAGGTGCAAGGAAATGGGAGGAGGCACGGTGAGAAACAGGGAGAGACCACAGGAAGATAGAGGGCAACAACTTCCACAAGGTACATGTATGTGTATAATTGTTTGTATTTTGTGCAGAGGGGGTAATTTCAGATAAAATACAATTCTCCACCCTCTACGAAATAATTCCACTTTGTTCAGTAAGCCAGAAAGTCTTGGTCCCATGGGGACTGAATTTTAATGCAAATAAGGTCCTTAATACACAAGTAAAGAATATAGTTACTTATTCTCTACTGTAAAAAGTGCCACATTGCCCACTATTTGGGTCCTGTGCCCAGATTGTGACCATGCATGGCAGAGGTGAGATTCCACCAACACCAATTTGCTACACTCTCCAAGAGAGATAATTGTGGTCAGAGGTGGAACTAGGGGAGGGGGTGAGCAGGGTCACTGCCCAGGGAGTAACCTGACAGGGGGCACGGAAATCTCATTTAGTGCATATGGTGCGGCACTGCATTGATTGACCGGTCAATCTGCACTGCTGCCTGTCACAGTGACATCATGATCGGGCACTGTGATCAGCTATAGCACTGACCCAGGTGAGATAGTTCAGCACTTTACAAGGAGGGAACAGATGTTGTGGGTGACAGATGCTGGGGGTAGGCCAAGACTGTTGGCCAGAGTAACGTGGAGACTTACTGCACTCTGCATGCCCATCCTCTCCCTGACATCAGGGGAAGGAAGTGGCCCTGGGGTGTGTGTAGGTATGCCAGATGTCAGTGTATGCATAAGTAAGTATGTCTGTGTAGTGGGAGGTGTAGGGGCGTTAAGCTGGAGGACTTAAAACAGGCACACATCTCACTTCGCTGCGGACAATTTCCCTTTGCATAAGATTCTTGTGATTATGTCAATGATGATCAATAACTGCATCATAACACAGCCGCTCTATACAGAAGATGTACTTGCTATCAATGGTCATGGAGGTAATACGTCACACAATGTACAGATATAGCAAGGATTATTTCTTCCTCTGGTGCATTATGGCATTATGATGGGAAATGTTGTGAGATTCTGCATTATCAGCATCACTGAATCTTTTGGAAATTAAGTGATATTCTATGTTTTAATGCAATATTATGGGTGATCAGCCGGTAAAATAATAATAGCTTGCTGTATCTGTAGCCATGCTCTACCCATGATGTGCTGAATCAATGACTGCAGAGAGATTCAGAGTGGTAAACATGACTGGAACGCATTTCTAAATAATGGGCAGCAAAGCAGTGCAGAATAGGAGGTGAAAGTATTTAAAATGGAAGACCCTTAGCAGCTGTGTGGGGAGTAGACAGTACAGACTGACCAAGTAAATGGTAAAAGGAGTAACTTCAACATTACTTGGCTTTGTACTCCACATTGAAGCTTTCCTCCTCTTTACATCACTAATACTGATGCCATGTGTAACCTGTACTGAGAGTTATATAATCTACTGGCCTAGATGAAACCATGTGATGCAAACAGGATCCATCCCACTCCAGATTCATAGAATTGAACCACCTCAACCTTTCATAACAATCACATAGAACTGCAGCTGTGCGCTACTGCACATGTTCTTGTTATGAATGGTAGTAGATGTGGTCCTTGGGTCTTTACT
Source organism: Ascaphus truei (assembly GCF_040206685.1). Classification (NCBI taxonomy): domain Eukaryota; kingdom Metazoa; phylum Chordata; class Amphibia; order Anura; family Ascaphidae; genus Ascaphus; species Ascaphus truei. Next base: position 19,194 of record NW_027454624.1, on the reverse strand, counting down.
TCATACTGTAGCCACACTCTACTCATGATGTATTGAATCAATGAAAACTTGCATGGTTCAGATCACAGGAAGGGGTAGAGTAGAGATGAAAATGTTCAATGTGAAACCCGTAGCAGCTGGATTGTGTGGAGTCAATAAAACGACAAATACTAAATGGTAAATGAGAAATATACACATTGCTTATCTGTCTCTGTGTAGTAATTTTCATTCTGTTCAACTGTCCTTCAAATTTTCTCTTTTGCAAGAAAAGGAACACATGGCTTCAATATTCACTTCTGTTCTGCAGTCATCCCTCCTGAAATAAAAGTTAAGCATTGCATTGTTATTATGATAATACATACAATAAACCTTGCTCCAAACCATTTGATGCAAAGCAAATCCACCTCCCACCCACAGCTGTGCTCCGTCTAGAGCATGCATGTCAAACTCCAGTCCTCGAGGGTCCCAAACAGGCCAGGTTTTCAGTAGGGATATCCTGAAAACCTGGCCTGTTTGCTGCCCTCGAGGACTGGAGTTTGACATCCTTGTTCTTGAGCTTCTACCACGCAAGTCATCCATGTGAGTGACACTGTACTGCAGTCCTGGTCTGCACACAATCTACTGAATCAATGACATCACACTGTAAAGGCAATCTACAAGATGTATTAGTTGTCCACACTTCCGAAATGTTACTTTTATGTCCAAATCACTTATTCCCATGACCTGATATTTGTATTTGTTATTTATAGGATTTTCACATGTATTACTACTGTGAAATGCTATATACATTAATAGTGCTATATAAATAAATACATACACATTTATATATAATAATAATAACAGCATGTTCTTTTAAAGCGCTGCTAGTTTTACGTAGCGCTATACAGAGACATTTTGCAGACACAAGTCCCTGCCCCATAGAGCTTACAATCTATGACATTGGTGCCTGAGGCACAGAGGATATGAAGTGACTTGCCCAAGGTCACACACACACAAATATATATACATAAATATATACATATATACACACACACACACACACACACACACACACACATATATATGAAAACTAACACAGAAAAAAAGAATCCCCTGAATAGCACTCTAACATACACAAATTGTATCAATAAAGGTTTATTAATCACATACACATAAATGGTTAAAATGAGGAGCAGTGGTGACCTACAAAGCTGTTATAAACTGAACCTTAAGGTGTGGGGAAAAATGCTACACTGCAGTAATAAGTCAAAGTGTGTAAATAAAGTGTAGAGGCAAGAAATATATGGAAATGAGAACACTCAGACCGGCCGGTCAAGTACTACCTAAGTTGAAGCCCCCTGTGTGAAGTGCTTGTATGAAACTAGTGTATAACTAACAAGCAAGGAAATGAATAAGTTAATTATATAAGTTAGTAATATGATCCAAGCCTATAGATATGAAACACACAGATGAGCAAAAAATTGGCAGATATAACTAACAAGCCAAAATAGGTAGCAAAAGTACTTAGACCAGTCCTGAGTGTACAGCAAAGTGTCCAGCAGAGTGATAGCATATATCCACAGCTTAACTGCTCGTAGGTACAGGGAGAGTGAGTCTCAGCACATGCTCCCAGGGTTGCTTGGAGCACAGACTGCAATATTCAGCGGAGAGAAGGAGAAACAGCTGAGATCACCACCACATCCTAGATGAGACAGACAAGTCCTGACATGCATGTTTCACCACTTGCTTGTCCGGGGGCTTAACATATAGACAGTTGATAGATGTATTTGAAGTTGCATATTCTGTGCCGTGGATTAATCAGTATACTGAAAGCAACTGAAGATGGTACAGTAGCTGTGATAGGTTGGCCTCATAGCTCCTCCTTCAATGGAGGAATCGTCTCACAGAGCACTTAAATCTCTAAATGCCCAAAGAAAAAAATAAGCATGCAGTACTTAAAGTGAAAGTAAAATGAGAAATGAAATAAAATAAACACACACATTGAAAAATCACTCACCCGACTGAGAGCGCCTTCTACAGAGCGCTGTACCACTGCTCAGCTAGCAGCTAAAACTGTCTCATTTTCCCACCATTGAAGTTTACACATGTCCACGCCCCACTCTAACAAGACGCTGTGTACGGAAGCTCGCAGGAGACAAACTAGTGAGAGAAGGTGTAGCTGCTAGCCACACTCCACGAGGTGCATTGTGGGAAATGTAGTTCTTTGCCTGCTAGCTTCTCTGACTGGTTACTGATCAGGTGATGTCACTAGGGGCGGGATTAGTGTGTTGCAATGTAACGGCCCGGCTGTATGATTGTCACAGAAGGGGGGAGCCTGAGAATGTCACGGATTTAATTACACATGTAATGATGTAATAACACAGCCATGAACTAAGTCAGTATACATATGGTCATGTGATATTTATAATGCATTTATTAACATTATTGTGTGGATTTGGGCTGAATTAAATTTGTATGGGATTGTCACTTTAATATCACAGTACCACTACTGTTTTAACACTTATAATGACCTCCTGATTACAGATTATTAGGGACAGACTTAAAAAGGCCTGTGTAAATATTTATTATAGAGTGGCCTCTTTACTTTATAATATCAGGGAGTATCAGACAGGCCTGTGTTTATTTTTAATATACATTAGGGTGACCTGACTCCAGATTATTGGCCTTTCCCTCTGACAAATGCATATTTTCCTATACTGTGTTAATTTTGTTAGAACAAAATAAATATTCATGCGCTAAATGACAGTACCAGTGTGAGTCCCAATAAGAAGTAGTGAGGTAAAAAACCATGGTACCAGCAACATATGTAACTGATGGGGAGGGTGCTAAAATATATGGAGTGTGGCGTCCTGATTGCTAAATGAGGTGTATTATATCATAAGTGCATATAACAATATCCCTCATAGCAATCTATTAAGAACCAACAAGAACTAGGTAGCACAATAATCAGTGCTGCAGTTATAGCCTAATAATAAGTATATATATATATATATATATATATATATACTGCTGCGGCCAAGTTTATTCGAGCATTTGCCCGTTCTTGGCCGCAGCAGTAGCCTGGCGCGCGCCCGAGAGTGACGGGCGCGCGCCGAAGCAGCGGAAGAGCGCCCTCCGATCGGGGCGCTCTCCCTACCGCTGCCGGGTCCGCCGGGTCCCCCGGAACCCCCTGCCGCTGTCCCGCGATCGCGGGACACCAGGGCTCCCTCAGGGAGCCCCTGGACGTGCGTGCAGGGGGCGCACGCTCCCGAAGACGCGTGACCGCGCGTCTATGACACGCGGCACGCCGAGGGGCGGCCACTAGCAAGCCGGGAAATCTCCCGGCTTGCGGTACCGGCCACACTCGAATAAAGTGTGTCGGTACTATATATATATAATATATATATGTAACCCATATTCCCCCACCCAATCGCAGATAGGGTGCATGTGAGGGGAGCTATATGTATTACCAGTGTGGTGCTTTACCTGTGAGGCTCACAGGAGGCCTGAGCCTCCGCCAATGAGAGCCTGGGGTGTATCCTCCTGAACAATACTATATGGTGCAGCGCCTCCACCTGTGATGGCTCCAAGCAGAGCGGGAGTTGTTCCTCACAGGACAATAATATAATATCACGCACACAGCATATAAAAGAACAGTGACTTTTCTAACAGTAACATAACTATGCATGTCATACATTAAGTGTCTCTCTTCTAGGAGACACAGTAACTCACGTGTCTCGCAGGATGCAACCCCTCACCGTGTACCCACACCATGTCCAACTCCCCACACCACAACCCCACCCCCAAAATAAGGTATGTGTGTGTGTGACTGCACAGCCACTATGTACTGATTTATAGTTGGTGCACTTATGGATGTTACCTGCCGAGCGCTCCAGCGCTAGGACCTGCAAACAGACTTCGCAAAGGATCCGACGGTGAAGATACGTCAGGGTTACCTTCCAGGGCGATCCCACCCGGTTGGTTGCTGCTGTGCTTGAAGAGGTCTGATCCTAAACCTCTGTAATGGTGCTGCGACAGTCTCTGCTTCCTTCACTTCTCTCTCTCTCTAAAGTGACAGGTTCCTGTACTAGGGCCTGTCCCTGTGACCACCCACCCTCACTAGTGGGAAGTCAGGGCCTCAACTCTAGCCTGGGGATTTCTGGCCTAGGGCAGAATCTCGCAGCTCTCTGCCCACCTTCTTTCCCCCTTTGTCCCCTAAGTCTCACTCACTCACGTGCTTCCCAGTCTGCTTCCTGACTGCACAAAACAATGTATCAAATTCCCTGCTGCAGAGAATCTGCAAGTCTCAGTGGCTGGTTGGTTGCAGGTGACAGGGAACATAGGGCATTCACCAGAGGCTGCTGGGGGATGTAGTCCACTCAGAACCTCTTTCCTATGGGGACTGTGTGCGCGGTCTCTACTGCACCTGTGCAAAGCTGTAGTGGCCACCGCTACACATAACTGCACCTGCGCAACCTACCAGATCTCCTGTACACTTGTAATGGCCACCACTACCCTTGCCAACCTCTGCGTATTGCGCGAACCTCGCACCAAACACAACATGGCCGCTGTGGCTATCTGCGCATGCTCGAGCATCAGGGCCCCCGACGGCGCCGGCACAGATAGCAGCGCCAACTGGGAAAAGTCGCCATCCCCTTCCCCCACTGCCACAGGGGTAAGGCAAGGGGCAAAGGAACATCAGGGAAGCCGGGAGTGGCCCCCTTACATATATATATATATATATTGTGGTTGACAAATCACCCAAAAATCTACTCGCTGAACAAAAAAATCTACTCATCACCTAGCCCCGCCCCAGGCCCGCTTTAAAAAAAATTGAATAAATTCCTAGTAAGAACAACATTCGTTTTTGACATGTTTATTTATTGTATTACATTATACTACAATTAGTCCTTGTTAAGAGTGTGTGTGTGACACAGAGAGAGTGTGCGTGTGTGTGTGACACAGAGAGTGTGTGAGACACAGAGAGTGTGTGAGACACAGAGAGTGTGTGAGACACAGAGAGTGTGTGAGATAGGGTGAGGCAGAGGGTGACAGGGTGAGGCAGAGGGTGACAGGGTGAGACAGAGAATGACAGGGTGATACCGAGAGATACAGAGGTTGACAGGGAGAAAATGGGTGACATGGTGTGACACAGGGTGACAGGGTGAGACAGAGGGTGACAGGGTGAGACAGAGGGTGACAGGGGGAAACAGAGGGTGACAGAAAGTGAGACAGAGGGTGACAGAAAGTGAGACAGAGGGCGACAGAAAGTGAGACAGAGGGAAACAGGGTGGGTGACACACACACACACACACACACACACACACACACACACTCTCCATCTTACACACACACTCTCTCTCTCCCTCTCACACACACACACACACAGACAGACAGACATCAAACCCCTCCCCTCTGCGAGAGCGAGGGTCCGCCCTCACAAATTCCTCTATGCCTCTTATCAGCGGTGCAGACAGGAGATGAAATACAGCAGTGACCGCACGACCCTTCTTTTGGCGATGTTACATATATATACTGATAATAGTAAAAAGCAGAACAAATAATATAAAAAGGCAATTGCTTGCTTGGGAAGTAGCTTCTGCTGGGCCCAATTTGAGGAATCCCTTGTCAGTAGGGCCGCCAGCAGAAATCTTGGGGCCCAGGACAAATGCAAGGATCAGGCCCCCCTCCCTACCCCATAGCACACCTACCATGACATTTTTTTTAGGGCACAACTTTTACTCAAATGGTAGTGTTGCAAGGCCTATTTCACACCTCGCAAACCCCCCCATTTTACACTTTTTTATATTTTTATATATATATAAAAAGAGAGAGAGAGAGAGAGAGACAATCAAGTGGTTTCTTCTTCTCTTAGCCAAAGACGTACTACTCTATGTTCCTTTTCTCATTCTCCTATTTTTGTACCTTGGTATAATTGTATATACATACTTCACAGCATATGTTCCACCAAAGTAACTACGTCAGCGATGACAGCGACCAACAGTGGCACTACTGTGTTTAGGGTTCTACAGTGCACAGCCACCCTACACTACCCATCTGGTATTTCCACAGCCCAGATAGTTGAACAAACTGGCTGCGGTCCATATTACCTCTGACTCCAGCAATGCTTGGACAGTTTCCCCTATCTCTTTCTGCTCAATTTATTGGATACATAGCTTTGGATATATTTCAGCATTCTATGACACTCAGGATAGCGCTCATGATGTCATCAACAACCAGGGGACTCCCAATAGTTGCTATTATGTGATCAATTTTTACTGCACGCAGTCCTGAGTATACTATCAGCTTTGCCACAGTTGAGAGTCTGGCACATTTCTCTGCTGTACAAATGTGTCAGAGAACACATCCAGGCATTCAGTATACATCCCAGTTAGGCAGCGCTTATAGTAAGTGCGACGCGACGGGAGTAACGCTGGCGACTCAAAATTTGGAGCTGGGGAAATCAGATTTTTCAGAGGCTGTCGCCACATGTGACAGCCTCTGAACCAATCAATGCCCATGTCGCCAGCGACATCCCCGAAAGTTAAATTATAACTTTCGCAGGTGACGTCACCCGTCACTTCGCCAGTCGCGTTGCTGGCACTATAAGCATGACCTAGGGGAGGGCCCAGGAGACTCCCATACAACTCTGGAGAGTTTCTCTTAATTAAGGTAACTTTCCACTATGTGTCCTGTTCACAGCAATGCAGTACTAACTACATTTAAGCATGTCTGTAAGATACAAAAGTTAACCCATCATGCACCTTGGCCTAGGGAGGATTTGTTCCTATAAAGTACACCCAGTTTGGCAATGATTTTGGATGTCAGATTATCAATATGCAACTCAAATTTTAAATGGGAGTGAAACCAAATGCCAAGATATTTAAAATTAGTGACACTTTAGTTGGCTTCAATTAATTACTGCATTTATAAAATTCTGCAGAGCATCTAGTAACCTTGTAATATTAAAAGATGGCAGCCTTGGTATGTTATGCCTCTTTTTTCCTGTACACCGCAAAGGATTTTGTGGCCTATTCTAGTAACTCTGAAGTGAGGCAAACCACTTCTAAATAGCTCTCTTTATGTGAATTGGCCTACTTTGCTATGCTGTAAGCCAGGCCTGCACAGTTCCAGTCCTCGAGAGCCGCAAACAGGCCAGGTTTTCAGGATACCCTAACCCTAACTTCTTTCACTGCAGCCATTGTAATCAGACACTGCTAATGGAGGGTATGATACATTCTCTACCACTGAAAGAATATACATCTCAGTGGTAGACGGCTGATAAGAAGCTGTTTCAGTCTGGTTCTGCCAATTCGATCGGTTTAAAAAATCCTCCATTTTCAGGTCTATGTATGTTGATCTGATTTCTTAGGCTTTCAAGACGTTATAGCAGTCCTGTTTTTAGTGCTCATTCTCTCCCCCTTTATCTCTCAACTTTTCTCTCTCCCTTTATCACTCACTCCCCCTTTATCTCCTTCTATATGACCCTTGCCTCACTTCCCCTGACTCAAACTAATCAATCTTTAATCACCTCTCTCTACCTCTTCTCCCTCTCCCACTCCCTTCTCGCTCCCTTCTCTCTCACTCTCCCTTCTCTCCATTTTTTCACTCGGACTCCCACTGGTATTAGTATCTCAGATTTATTTTGATTTTTGGTGTGCAACATTTTTCCACATTACATAGCACTTGTGAGCAAGACATCCAGTCCAGCCACGGCTGATGGGACACTGTTCTTTCACTGATCGCTATATCTGAGCTATTGGGAAACAATTTTAAACACTATTACATTCTCTGCTCTTTCTCTCAGCTGCTATCTCGGTCATTGTGCCCAGCATATGGCGTCATCAGGCATATTAATGCTTCCAACATCCCAGGAGAAAATGGTTATATTGTTTTGAACAAGGGGCCTATTTCTGATGACTTATTCCTGCATTAGTAATATGTGTCATATATCTTGGCTCAATCAGAGGCTTGGTTGAAAACTGAGCCCCTGATGGAACCACATGTGCTTAAGGTGGGATATCCTGAAAACCTGACCTGTTGGACAGGCTTGAGTACTGGAGTTGAGAACCCCTGTTCAAACATTTATCTTCCTACCAGTACATAGGTAATTTCAAGAAATTAAACAAAAAAAGGTAGAAAAACTTTAAACAGCAAAATAACCATACAGTAACTTGTAAACCTTGAGAAATGCATCTTAATAGGGTCATGTCACACTGAAAATATAGTATTCCCAGGTTTAACCCTTGCATTCATCAGCCAGATATGTTGAGTCTTTAAGTTGCATTCATTGTTTTGAAATAGACTTGGTATTTTATGTCTCTTTTTTCCTGTACACCGTAAAGGATTTTGCGGCCTAGTCTAGAAACTCTGAAGTGAGACAAATCACTTCGAAAGAGCACTCTACAGTAGATGCGAATTGGCATGGTTTGCTATGCTGCAAGCCCTTCTCGCATGTCCAATCTGTATCTAAAAAGGCTTTGTACGAAGCTGTTTCAGTCTGGTTCTGCCAATTCGATCGGTTTTAAAAAATCCTTCATTTTCAGTGTATGTTGATCTGATTTCTTAGGCTTTAAAAACATTAAAGCAGTCCTGTTTTAAGAGCTCATTCTCTCCCCCTTTCTCTCTCCCTTTATCACTCACTCCCCCTTTATCTCTCTCGATATGACCCTTGCCTTACTTCCCCGACTAAAACTGCCCCCGCTTTAAACACCACTCTTTACCTCTGCTCTCTCTCCCTCTCCCTTCTCTCTCCCTCTCCCTTCTCTCTCATTTTCCCTTCTATCTCACATTCCCTTCTCTCTCACTTTCCCTTCTCTCCATTTTTTCACCCTGACTCCCACTCTATTTCTTTCACTCAACCCGTCTCTTGCTCTCACACATACTCCCAAAGAGTAACCCTAGAAAATACAAGAGATATCTAGAAATCTAATTGCAAGGTAATAAGTCACATTAAGTGAAATGCACAATGGAATAGTCCCCCCCTTTTTTAAAAAAAACGGTAGATTCCTTACATTTTAGCTATTTGCACTTCTATATTTGTAACACTGGTAATTGCTATAATAACACTGTTACTTTTTTTTAGTTTGTACATGCACACACACACAATTAAATGACCTACTGTATCTCAGTACCTCAGATAGACACAGACACACACACACGCCTATGCAGTAAGCGTTCATAAGCCACTTATCAAGCACTTAATGCCTACTGCTATTCAGTAAGCAGTGATAGTGGGTGATAAGGCGGGAAGGTTGGAAGAGATCACGTGCCACTACATGGGTATTCTGAAGTATACACAGCGTGAAGTGTTCGAATAAAGGCCGCTGCTGCTGCAGCTGTACATTCATATGTGCAATAATGAAAGAAAAATCAATGGCGTCTATCCTCATACAATGAGTTTTGGATTCAAATAAGGCATTTCATAGCACAAGGAGAAAAACATATTAGTTAGTAATTTTGCATTTAAAATGGGAAATGCTCAATAATATAATAATATAATTTATAATAATATAATATAGGTCCCTGCCCCATGGAGCTTACAATCTATGTTTTTGGTGCCTGAGGCACAGGGAGATAAAGTGACTTGCCCAAGGTCACAAGGATCTGACACCAGGAATTGAACCAGGCCCCAGGCTTCAAACTCTCAGTGTCACTCAGTGTCTTTTACTCACTGAGCCACTCCCTCTCCGCAAGAGTGCAAGAGTGCAAGAGTGCAAGAGTGCAAGAGAGCAAGAAAGCAAGAAAGAAAGAAAGCAACTGTCTATACTTCCTAATGTGTGGATTCAGAACCACAAACATGAAAAAATATATAATTAAGCAATAATTAAGAGCGGAGAGAAAAATACTAAAATAATTCAGTCAATTCATAGTGAATTAAAAGAAATTAGAGAATTAGTACATGTAAAATATTTTTATTTGTTAAGAATAGATTGATTTAAGATGACACACACACATACACACACACACACACACACACAATTAAATGACATATCCCTGGACCTCAGACACACACACTGACATTACAATAAGCAGAATAGATACATTTAGTTTTTGTTACAATTTGTCTCACTCCCAGTTGTAAGACATCAATCATTGTAAACTCTTGAACTCCAGGATGAGTTTGCAGCAAAGCTTCATGGGCACTGTAGTTTTTTTGTCTGCTACAAATTCTCTAATTGGTCACTGATCATGTGATGTCAGATGGGCCTGGGCTTTAATTCAAAGTGTTTAACCGAGTGGTGTGTGTCTCAAATACAGTAAGTTGCTTTATTTTTTTATCTCTGGGAATCTTCTGTGATTAAAGAGGGTCTGTTACTGAAAAAGCACAAAGCTGCTGATTACTTTCTGTTTAATAGAGAAATATTCATAAGGTATCAGTGTTTATTTGAGATGTGTCTGTACCTGAAAGGCTCAACCACCCCTGTTTGTGGGGCTCTTGTGTATGAAATAGCCCAGAGCAACTACCCCTAGAGATAATATACACACATACACACCCACATACTGTAATGTGTGTGTGTGTGTGTGTGTGTGTGTGTGTGTGTGTGTGTGTGTGTGTGTGTGTGTGTGTGTGTGTGTGTGTGTGTGTGTGTGTGTATATATATCCACTTTTTATTGTCTCTATAAGAGTTCTGATAAAGATTGTAAATACTGTAAATGTTTATCAGTTGATCAAAAAAGATTTGATCAGAAGAGTTGCCCTGTAAATTATCTATTCAGAGCAGCAATACCAGTATATATGTTAGACAGTGATTGTGGTTTGAATGGTGAATTTTGCAAGTATCTATCTGCGAGTTAATAACATACAAAACATTTACAGACCTGCTGTTATTACTCTGTGAGTTATGATATGATCTCAAACTGTGATTTTTGCCAACATTTGTTTGCTAGCTAGCCACATACAAATCAATTACAGACCTGCTGTTATTACTCTGAGAGTCATGATATGATGATATATGGCAAGAGATCCAAATAATCCTCATCCTATTTACATATCAGCCACAAAAAGGGATTTTTAATAATGTATATGTGTTTTTAATTATCTATGTAGAATTAATAAAATGTTATTATTTTCTGATATCCGCAGTGATTCTGGCCAACCTGACAGATCTGCAGTAATATACTGCAAGACCAATTTGTTTGCTAGCTAGCCACATGCAAATCAATTACAGACCTGCTGTTATTACTCTGAGAGTCATGATATGATGATATATGGCAATAGATTCAAATAATCCTCATCCTATTTACATATCAGCCACAAAAAGGGATTTTTAATAATGTATATGTGTTTTTAATTATCTATGTAGAATTAATAAAATTTTATTATTTTCTGATATCCGCAGTGATTCTGGCCAACCTGACAGATCTGCAGTAATATACTGCAAGACCAATTTGTTTGCTAGCTAGCCACATACAAATCAATTACAGACCTGCTGTTATTACTCTGAGAGTCATGATATGATGATATATGGCAATAGATCCAAATAATCCTCATCCTATTTACATATCAGCCACAAAAAGGGATTTTTAATCATGTATATGTGTTTTTAATTATCTATGTAGAATTAATAACATTTTATTATTTTCTGATATCCGCAGTGATTCTGGCCAACCTGACAGATCTGCAGTAATATACTGCAAGACCAATTTGTTTGCTAGCTAGCCACATACAAATCAATTACAGACCTGCTGTTATTACTCTGAGAGTCATGATATGATGATATATGGCAATAGATCCAAATAATCCTCATCCTATTTACATATCAACCACAAAAAGGGATTTTTAATCATGTATATGTGTTTTTAATTATCTATGTAGAATTAATAAAATGTTATTATTTTCTGATATCCGCAGTGATTCTGGCCAACCTGACAGATCTGCAGTAATATACTGCAAGACCAATTTGTTTGCTAGCTAGCCACATACAAATCAATTACAGACCTGCTGTTATTACTCTGAGAGTCATGATATGATGATATATGGCAATAGATCCAAATAATCCTCATCCTATTTACATATCAGCCACAAAAAGGGATTTTTAATCATGTATATGTGTTTTTAATTATCTATGTAGAATTAATAAAAATTTATTATTTTCTGATATCCGCAGTGATTCTGGCCAACCTGACAGATCTGCAGTAATATACTGCAAGACCAATTTGTTTGCTAGCTAGCCACATACAGTAGCGACATTGCTTATTGAAGCAAAAGCCGCCGGCTCCATGCGGCTGGGAAGCGGGTAGCCGCGGCGCGTGGCGGCGCACTGTGACGTCACAGTAACATGCGCGCCCGGCTTCCCCGTCTTCCCCGGCTTCCCCAGGCTTCCCCGACACCCCTGGAGATCAAATGAAGGTAAGCGGGGGTGCGGGGAAGCAGAGGGGCAGAGCAGGAGCCGGGTACGGTGTCGGGAAGGGAGGTAAATTGCGCGCGAAGTGGAGGGGGGGTGCGTGGGGGAAACGCGGCGGCGCGCGGTTGTTACTGGCGGCAGCTGGGGTAGATCTCGGCGTGCCGTCGTGATTTAGTGCAATAAACAATGTCGGTGCTGTACAAATCAATTACAGACCTGCTGTTATTACTCTGAGAGTCATGATATGATGATATATGGCAATAGATCCAAATAATCCTCATCCTATTTACATATCAGCCACAAAAAGGGATTTTTAATCATGTATATGTGTTTTTAATTATCTATGTAGAATTAATAAAATTTTATTATTTTCTGATATCCGCAGTGATTCTGGCCAACCTGACAGATCTGCAGTAATATACTGCAAGACCAATTGTTGTCTACCTTTACCATACGAATGACAATAGAGTGCTGTATATAAGGGGAACTCTTCTGATCAAATCTTTTTTGATCAACACTGATAAACATTATATCTATACCCCTTGAGCACCTGTCGTTTGATCCTATATACCTATTCATAACGGTGATTGCGGTCACATTCACGTACTTTAAATACTGTACATGTTAATTTTTCTTTGGTTTGAAATATGGTATTCATTGGTTTATCATCATCCAGCCCTGTTTGTGGGTGGCTCTTTGCATAGTTCTGTGTATTCTCTGTGTTTTTCTGTTAAGTTTGCGGAGTAACCTTGTGATATAAAGAGATGGCAGCCTTAGTTTGTTATGCCTCTTTTTTTCCCTGTAAATCTCAATGGCTTTTGTGGCCTATCCTAGCCACTCTGAAGTGAGACAAACCGCTTCTAAAGAGTACTCTAGATGCAAATGTAAATAAAAAGTATAATAGAATTTGAACACATGGCTGCTCAACTCAAGTCCTTAAGCCACGAAACATGTCTGAATTTCAGGATTTTCCAGCTTCAGCACAAGTGGCTCAAACAGAGGCTTGTTTGAAGACAGAGACCCTGATTGAGCCACCTGTGCTGAAGCAGGGACTGATTAAAGCATCTGTGTTGAAGCTTGGATATCCTGAACACCTGACCTCCCTTCTCTCTCTCCCTTTCCCTTCTCTCTCTTTCCATTCTCAACCTCTCCCTTCTCTCTCCTCTCTCCCTCTCCCTTCTCTCTCCTCTCTCCCTCTCCCTTCTCTCTCCTCTCGCCCTTCTCTCTCCTCTCTCTCTCTCTCGCCCTTCTCTCTCCTCTCTCTCTCTCGCCCTTCTCTCTCCTCTCTCTCTCTCGCCCTTCTCTCTCCTCTCTCTCTCTCGCGCTTCTCTCTCCTCTCTCTCTCTCGCCCTTCTCTCTCCTCTCTCTCTCTCGCCCTTCTCTCTCCTCTCTCTCTCTCGCCTTCTCTCTCCTCTCTCTCTCTCGCCCTTCTCTCTCCTCTCTCTCTCTCGCCCTTCTCTCTCCTCTCTCTCTCTCGCCCTTCTCTCTCCTCTCTCTCTCTCGCCCTTCTCTCTCCTCTCTCTCTCTCGCCCTTCTCTCTCCTCTCTCTCTCTCTCTCTCTCTCGCCCTTCTCTCTCCTCTCTCTCTCGCCCTTCTCTCTCCTCTCTCTCTCTCTCTCGCCCTTCTCTCTCCTCTCTCTCTCTCTCTCTCTCTCTCTCGCCCTTCTCTCTCCTCTCTCTCTCTCTCTCGCCCTTCTCTCTCCTCTCTCTCTCTCTCTCGCCCTTCTCTCTCCTCTCTCTCTCTCGCCCTTCTCTCTCCTCTCTCTCTCTCGCCCTTCTCTCTCCTCTCTCTCTCTCGCCCTTCTCTCTCCTCTCTCTCTCTCGCCCTTCTCTCTCCTCTCTCTCTCTCGCCCTTCTCTCTCCTCTCTCTCTCTCGCCCTTCTCTCTCCTCTCTCTCTCTCGCCCTTCTCTCTCCTCTCTCTCTCTCGCCTTCTCTCTCCTCTCTCTCTCTCGCCCTTCTCTCTCCTCTCTCTCTCTCGCCCTTCTCTCTCCTCTCTCTCTCTCGCCCTTCTCTCTCCTCTCTCTCTCTCGCCCTTCTCTCTCCTCTCTCTCTCTCGCCCTTCTCTCTCCTCTCTCTCTCTCGCCCTTCTCTCTCCTCTCTCTCTCTCTCGCCCTTCTCTCTCCTCTCTCTCTCTCTCTCGCCCTTCTCTCTCCTCTCTCTCTCTCTCTCGCCCTTCTCTCTCCTCTCTCTCTCTCTCTCGCCCTTCTCTCTCCTCTCTCTCTCTCTCGCCCTTCTCTCTCCTCTCTCTCTCTCTCTCGCCCTTCTCTCTCCTCTCTCTCTCTCTCTCGCCCTTCTCTCTCCTCTCTCTCTCTCTCTCGCCCTTCTCTCTCCTCTCTCTCTCTCTCTCTCGCCCTTCTCTCTCCTCTCTCTCTCTCTCTCTCGCCCTTCTCTCTCCTCTCTCTCTCTCTCTCTCGCCCTTCTCTCTCCTCTCTCTCTCTCTCGCCCTTCTCTCTCCTCTCTCTCTCTCTCGCCCTTCTCTCTCCTCTCTCTCTCTCTCGCCCTTCTCTCTCCTCTCTCTCTCTCTCGCCTTCTCTCTCCTCTCTCTCTCTCGCCCTTCTCTCTCCTCTCTCTCTCTCGCCCTTCTCTCTCCTCTCTCTCTCTCGCCCTTCTCTCTCCTCTCTCTCTCTCGCCCTTCTCTCTCCTCTCTCTCTCTCGCCCTTCTCTCTCCTCTCTCTCTCTCGCCCTTCTCTCTCCTCTCTCTCTCTCGCCCTTCTCTCTCTCCTCTCTCTCTCGCCCTTCTCTCTCTCCTCTCTCTCTCGCCCTTCTCTCTCTCCTCTCTCTCTCGCCCTTCTCTCTCCTCTCTCTCTCTCGCCCTTCTCTCTCCTCTCTCTCTCTCGCCCTTCTCTCTCCTCTCTCTCTCTCGCCCTTCTCTCTCCTCTCTCTCTCTCGCCCTTCTCTCTCCTCTCTCTCTCTCGCCCTTCTCTCTCCTCTCTCTCTCTCGCCCTTCTCTCTCCTCTCTCTCTCTCGCCCTTCTCTCTCCTCTCTCTCTCTCGCCCTTCTCTCTCCTCTCTCTCTCTCGCCCTTCTCTCTCCTCTCTCTCTCTCGCCCTTCTCTCTCCTCTCTCTCTCTCGCCCTTCTCTCTCCTCTCTCTCTCTCGCCCTTCTCTCTCCTCTCTCTCTCTCGCCCTTCTCTCTCCTCTCTCTCTCTCGCCCTTCTCTCTCCTCTCTCTCTCTCGCCCTTCTCTCCTCTCTCTCTCTCGCCCTTCTCTCTCCTCTCTCTCTCTCGCCCTTCTGTCTCCTCTCTCTCTCTCGCCCTTCTCTCTCCTCTCTCTCTCTCGCCCTTCTCTCTCCTCTCTCTCTCTCGCCCTTCTCTCTCCTCTCTCTCTCTCGCCCTTCTCTCTCCTCTCTCTCTCGCCCTTCTCTCTCCTCTCTCTCTCTCGCCCTTCTCTCTCCTCTCTCTCTCTCGCCCTTCTCTCTCCTCTCTCTCTCTCGCCCTTCTCTCTCCTCTCTCTCTCTCGCCCTTCTCTCTCCTCTCTCTCTCTCGCCCTTCTCTCTCCTCTCTCTCTCTCGCCCTTCTCTCTCCTCTCTCTCTCTCGCCCTTCTCTCTCCTCTCTCTCTCTCGCCCTTCTCTCTCCTCTCTCTCTCTCGCCCTTCTCTCTCCTCTCTCTCTCTCGCCCTTCTCTCTCCTCTCTCTCTCTCGCCCTTCTCTCTCCTCTCTCTCTCTCGCCCTTCTCTCTCCCCTCTCTTTCTTGCCCTTCTCTCTCTCCTCTCTCTCTCTCGCCCTTCTCTCTCTCCTCTCTCTCTCTCGCCCTTCTCTCTCTCCTCTCTCTCTCTCGCCCTTCTCTCTCTCCTCTCTCTCTCTCGCCCTTCTCTCTCTCCTCTCTCTCTCGCCCTTCTCTCTCTCTCGCCCTTCTCTCGCCCTTCTCTCTCTCTCGCCCTTCTCTCTCTCTCGCCCTTCTCTCTCTCTCGCCCTTCTCTCTCTCTCGCCCTTCTCTCTCTCTCGCCCTTCTCTCTCTCTCGCCCTTCTCTCTCTCTCGCCCTTCTCTCTCTCTCGCCCTTCTCTCGCCCTTCTCTCGCCCTTCTCTCTCCCTTCTCTCTCCCTTCTCTCTCCCTTCTCTCTCCCTTCTCTCTCCCCTCTCTCCCCTCTCTCCCTCTCTCCCTCTCTCCCCTCTCCCCCTCTCCCCCTCTCCCCCTCTCCCCCCCTCCCCCTCTCCCCCTCTCCCCCTTCCCCCTGTCCCCCTCTCCCCCTCTCTCCCTCTCTCCCTCTCTCCCTCTCTCCCTCTCTCCCTCTCTCCCTCTCTCTCTCTCTCTCTCTCTCTCTCTCTCTCTCTCCTCCTCCTTCTTATCCATCTCCCTTCTCTCTACATCTACCTTCTCTCTCTCCGTATCCCTTGTCGCTCCCTCTCCCTTGTTTCTACCTCTCCCTTGTCTCTCCATTCTCTCTCCCTCTTCCTTCTCTCTCCCTCTTCCTTCTCTCTCCCTCTTCCTTCTCTCTCCCTCTTCCTTCTCTCTCCCTCTTCCTTCTCTCTCCCTCTTCCTTCTCTCTCCCTCTTCCTTCTCTCTCCCTCTTCCTTCTCTCTCCCTCTTCCTTATCTCTCCCTCTACCTTATCTCTCCCTCTTCCTTCTCTCTCCATCTTCCTTCTCTCTCCCTCTTCCTTCTCTCTCCCTTTTCCTTTCCCCTCCCTTTTCCTTCTCTCTCCCTCTCCCTTCTCTCTCCCTCCTCTCTCCCTTGTCACCCCCTTCTCTCTCCCTCTTCCTTCTCTCTCCCTCTTCCTTCTCTCTCCCTCTTCCTTCTCTCTCCCTCTTCCTTCTCTCTCCCTCTTCCTTCTCTCTCCCTCTTCCTTATCTCTCCCTCTACCTTATCTCTCCCTCTTCCTTCTCTCTCCATCTTCCTTCTCTCTCCATCTTCCTTCTCTCTCCATCTTCCTTCTCTCTCTCTCTCGCCCTTCTCTCTCCTCTCTCTCTCTCTCTCGCCCTTCTCTCTCCTCTCTCTCTCTCTCTCGCCCTTCTCTCTCCTCTCTCTCTCTCTCTCGCCCTTCTCTCTCCTCTCTCTCTCTCTCTCGCCCTTCTCTCTCCTCTCTCTCTCTCTCTCTCCGCCCTTCTCTCTCCTCTCTCTCTCTCTCTCGCCCTTCTCTCTCCTCTCTCTCTCTCTCTCGCCCTTCTCTCTCCTCTCTCTCTCTCTCGCCCTTCTCTCTCCTCTCTCTCTCTCGCCCTTCTCTCTCCTCTCTCTCTCTCTCTCTCGCCCTTCTCTCTCCTCTCTCTCTCTCGCCCTTCTCTCTCCTCTCTCTCTCTCTCGCCCTTCTCTCTCCTCTCTCTCTCTCGCCCTTCTCTCTCCTCTCTCTCTCTCGCCCTTCTCTCTCCTCTCTCTCTCTCGCCCTTCTCTCTCCTCTCTCTCTCTCGCCCTTCTCTCTCCTCTCTCTCTCTCGCCCTTCTCTCTCCTCTCTCTCTCTCGCCCTTCTCTCTCCTCTCTCTCTCTCGCCCTTCTCTCTCCTCTCTCTCTCTCGCCCTTCTCTCTCCTCTCTCTCTCTCGCCCTTCTCTCTCTCCTCTCTCTCTCGCCCTTCTCTCTCTCCTCTCTCTCTCGCCCTTCTCTCTCTCCTCTCTCTCTCGCCCTTCTCTCTCTCCTCTCTCTCTCGCCCTTCTCTCTCTCTCTCTCTCTCGCCCTTCTCTCTCCTCTCTCTCTCTCGCCCTTCTCTCTCCTCTCTCTCTCTCGCCCTTCTCTCTCCTCTCTCTCTCTCGCCCTTCTCTCTCCTCTCTCTCTCTCGCCCTTCTCTCTCCTCTCTCTCTCTCGCCCTTCTCTCTCCTCTCTCTCTCTCGCCCTTCTCTCTCCTCTCTCTCTCTCGCCCTTCTCTCTCCTCTCTCTCTCTCGCCCTTCTCTCTCCTCTCTCTCTCTCGCCCTTCTCTCTCCTCTCTCTCTCTCGCCCTTCTCTCTCCTCTCTCTCTCTCGCCCTTCTCTCTCCTCTCTCTCTCTCGCCCTTCTCTCTCCTCTCTCTCTCTCGCCCTTCTCTCTCCTCTCTCTCTCTCGCCCTTCTCTCTCCTCTCTCTCTCTCGCCCTTCTCTCTCCTCTCTCTCTCTCGCCCTTCTCTCTCCTCTCTCTCTCTCTCGCCCTTCTCTCTCCTCTCTCTCTCTCGCCCTTCTCTCTCCTCTCTCTCTCTCGCCCTTCTCTCTCCTCTCTCTCTCTCGCCCTTCTCTCTCCTCTCTCTCTCTCGCCCTTCTCTCTCCTCTCTCTCTCTCGCCCTTCTCTCTCCTCTCTCTCTCTCGCCCTTCTCTCTCCTCTCTCTCTCTCGCCCTTCTCTCTCCTCTCTCTCTCTCGCCCTTCTCTCTCCTCTCTCTCTCTCGCCCTTCTCTCTCCTCTCTCTCTCTCGCCCTTCTCTCTCCTCTCTCTCTCTCGCCCTTCTCTCTCCTCTCTCTCTCTCGCCCTTCTCTCTCCTCTCTCTCTCTCGCCCTTCTCTCTCCTCTCTCTCTCTCGCCCTTCTCTCTCCTCTCTCTCTCTCGCCCTTCTCTCTCCTCTCTCTCTCTCGCCCTTCTCTCTCCCTCTCTCTCTCGCCCTTCTCTCTCTCCTCTCTTTCTTGCCCTTCTCTCTCTCCTCTCTTTCTGCCCTTCTCTCTCTCCTCTCTCTCTCTCGCCCTTCTCTCTCTCCTCTCTCTCTCTCTCGCCCTTCTCTCTCTCCTCTCTCTCTCTCGCCCTTCTCTCTCTCCTCTCTCTCTCTCGCCCTTCTCTCTCTCCTCTCTCTCTCTCGCCCTTCTCTCTCTCCTCTCTCTCTCGCCCTTCTCTCTCCCCTCTCTCTCTCGCCCTTCTCTCGCCCTTCTCTCTCTCTCGCCCTTCTCTCGCCCTTCTCTCTCTCTCGCCCTTCTCTCTCTCTCGCCCTTCTCTCTCTCTCGCCCTTCTCTCTCTCTCGCCCTTCTCTCTCTCTCGCCCTTCTCTCTCTCTCGCCCTTCTCTCTCTCTCGCC